>NC_088688.1:0-15000 GCF_028017835.1 Emys orbicularis | reverse complement strand
GGTTAGGGTTAGGGTTAGGGTTAGGGTTAGGGTTAGGGTTAGGGTTAGGGTTAGGGTTAGGGTTAGGGTTAGGGTTAGGGTTAGGGTTAGGGTTAGGGTTAGGGTTAGGGTTAGGGTTAGGGTTAGGGTTAGGGTTAGGGTTAGGGTTAGGGTTAGGGTTAGGGTTAGGGTTAGGGTTAGGGTTAGGGTTAGGGTTAGGGTTAGGGTTAGGGTTAGGGTTAGGGTTAGGGTTAGGGTTAGGGTTAGGGTTAGGGTTAGGGTTAGGGTTAGGGTTAGGGTTAGGGTTAGGGTTAGGGTTAGGGTTAGGGTTAGGGTTAGGGTTAGGGTTAGGGTTAGGGTTAGGGTTAGGGTTAGGGTTAGGGTTAGGGTTAGGGTTAGGGTTAGGGTTAGGGTTAGGGTTAGGGTTAGGGTTAGGGTTAGGGTTAGGGTTAGGGTTAGGGTTAGGGTTAGGGTTAGGGTTAGGGTTAGGGTTAGGGTTAGGGTTAGGGTTAGGGTTAGGGTTAGGGTTAGGGTTAGGGTTAGGGTTAGGGTTAGGGTTAGGGTTAGGGTTAGGGTTAGGGTTAGGGTTAGGGTTAGGGTTAGGGTTAGGGTTAGGGTTAGGGTTAGGGTTAGGGTTAGGGTTAGGGTTAGGGTTAGGGTTAGGGTTAGGGTTAGGGTTAGGGTTAGGGTTAGGGTTAGGGTTAGGGTTAGGGTTAGGGTTAGGGTTAGGGTTAGGGTTAGGGTTAGGGTTAGGGTTAGGGTTAGGGTTAGGGTTAGGGTTAGGGTTAGGGTTAGGGTTAGGGTTAGGGTTAGGGTTAGGGTTAGGGTTAGGGTTAGGGTTAGGGTTAGGGTTAGGGTTAGGGTTAGGGTTAGGGTTAGGGTTAGGGTTAGGGTTAGGGTTAGGGTTAGGGTTAGGGTTAGGGTTAGGGTTAGGGTTAGGGTTAGGGTTAGGGTTAGGGTTAGGGTTAGGGTTAGGGTTAGGGTTAGGGTTAGGGTTAGGGTTAGGGTTAGGGTTAGGGTTAGGGTTAGGGTTAGGGTTAGGGTTAGGGTTAGGGTTAGGGTTAGGGTTAGGGTTAGGGTTAGGGTTAGGGTTAGGGTTAGGGTTAGGGTTAGGGTTAGGGTTAGGGTTAGGGTTAGGGTTAGGGTTAGGGTTAGGGTTAGGGTTAGGGTTAGGGTTAGGGTTAGGGTTAGGGTTAGGGTTAGGGTTAGGGTTAGGGTTAGGGTTAGGGTTAGGGTTAGGGTTAGGGTTAGGGTTAGGGTTAGGGTTAGGGTTAGGGTTAGGGTTAGGGTTAGGGTTAGGGTTAGGGTTAGGGTTAGGGTTAGGGTTAGGGTTAGGGTTAGGGTTAGGGTTAGGGTTAGGGTTAGGGTTAGGGTTAGGGTTAGGGTTAGGGTTAGGGTTAGGGTTAGGGTTAGGGTTAGGGTTAGGGTTAGGGTTAGGGTTAGGGTTAGGGTTAGGGTTAGGGTTAGGGTTAGGGTTAGGGTTAGGGTTAGGGTTAGGGTTAGGGTTAGGGTTAGGGTTAGGGTTAGGGTTAGGGTTAGGGTTAGGGTTAGGGTTAGGGTTAGGGTTAGGGTTAGGGTTAGGGTTAGGGTTAGGGTTAGGGTTAGGGTTAGGGTTAGGGTTAGGGTTAGGGTTAGGGTTAGGGTTAGGGTTAGGGTTAGGGTTAGGGTTAGGGTTAGGGTTAGGGTTAGGGTTAGGGTTAGGGTTAGGGTTAGGGTTAGGGTTAGGGTTAGGGTTAGGGTTAGGGTTAGGGTTAGGGTTAGGGTTAGGGTTAGGGTTAGGGTTAGGGTTAGGGTTAGGGTTAGGGTTAGGGTTAGGGTTAGGGTTAGGGTTAGGGTTAGGGTTAGGGTTAGGGTTAGGGTTAGGGTTAGGGTTAGGGTTAGGGTTAGGGTTAGGGTTAGGGTTAGGGTTAGGGTTAGGGTTAGGGTTAGGGTTAGGGTTAGGGTTAGGGTTAGGGTTAGGGTTAGGGTTAGGGTTAGGGTTAGGGTTAGGGTTAGGGTTAGGGTTAGGGTTAGGGTTAGGGTTAGGGTTAGGGTTAGGGTTAGGGTTAGGGTTAGGGTTAGGGTTAGGGTTAGGGTTAGGGTTAGGGTTAGGGTTAGGGTTAGGGTTAGGGTTAGGGTTAGGGTTAGGGTTAGGGTTAGGGTTAGGGTTAGGGTTAGGGTTAGGGTTAGGGTTAGGGTTAGGGTTAGGGTTAGGGTTAGGGTTAGGGTTAGGGTTAGGGTTAGGGTTAGGGTTAGGGTTAGGGTTAGGGTTAGGGTTAGGGTTAGGGTTAGGGTTAGGGTTAGGGTTAGGGTTAGGGTTAGGGTTAGGGTTAGGGTTAGGGTTAGGGTTAGGGTTAGGGTTAGGGTTAGGGTTAGGGTTAGGGTTAGGGTTAGGGTTAGGGTTAGGGTTAGGGTTAGGGTTAGGGTTAGGGTTAGGGTTAGGGTTAGGGTTAGGGTTAGGGTTAGGGTTAGGGTTAGGGTTAGGGTTAGGGTTAGGGTTAGGGTTAGGGTTAGGGTTAGGGTTAGGGTTAGGGTTAGGGTTAGGGTTAGGGTTAGGGTTAGGGTTAGGGTTAGGGTTAGGGTTAGGGTTAGGGTTAGGGTTAGGGTTAGGGTTAGGGTTAGGGTTAGGGTTAGGGTTAGGGTTAGGGTTAGGGTTAGGGTTAGGGTTAGGGTTAGGGTTAGGGTTAGGGTTAGGGTTAGGGTTAGGGTTAGGGTTAGGGTTAGGGTTAGGGTTAGGGTTAGGGTTAGGGTTAGGGTTAGGGTTAGGGTTAGGGTTAGGGTTAGGGTTAGGGTTAGGGTTAGGGTTAGGGTTAGGGTTAGGGTTAGGGTTAGGGTTAGGGTTAGGGTTAGGGTTAGGGTTAGGGTTAGGGTTAGGGTTAGGGTTAGGGTTAGGGTTAGGGTTAGGGTTAGGGTTAGGGTTAGGGTTAGGGTTAGGGTTAGGGTTAGGGTTAGGGTTAGGGTTAGGGTTAGGGTTAGGGTTAGGGTTAGGGTTAGGGTTAGGGTTAGGGTTAGGGTTAGGGTTAGGGTTAGGGTTAGGGTTAGGGTTAGGGTTAGGGTTAGGGTTAGGGTTAGGGTTAGGGTTAGGGTTAGGGTTAGGGTTAGGGTTAGGGTTAGGGTTAGGGTTAGGGTTAGGGTTAGGGTTAGGGTTAGGGTTAGGGTTAGGGTTAGGGTTAGGGTTAGGGTTAGGGTTAGGGTTAGGGTTAGGGTTAGGGTTAGGGTTAGGGTTAGGGTTAGGGTTAGGGTTAGGGTTAGGGTTAGGGTTAGGGTTAGGGTTAGGGTTAGGGTTAGGGTTAGGGTTAGGGTTAGGGTTAGGGTTAGGGTTAGGGTTAGGGTTAGGGTTAGGGTTAGGGTTAGGGTTAGGGTTAGGGTTAGGGTTAGGGTTAGGGTTAGGGTTAGGGTTAGGGTTAGGGTTAGGGTTAGGGTTAGGGTTAGGGTTAGGGTTAGGGTTAGGGTTAGGGTTAGGGTTAGGGTTAGGGTTAGGGTTAGGGTTAGGGTTAGGGTTAGGGTTAGGGTTAGGGTTAGGGTTAGGGTTAGGGTTAGGGTTAGGGTTAGGGTTAGGGTTAGGGTTAGGGTTAGGGTTAGGGTTAGGGTTAGGGTTAGGGTTAGGGTTAGGGTTAGGGTTAGGGTTAGGGTTAGGGTTAGGGTTAGGGTTAGGGTTAGGGTTAGGGTTAGGGTTAGGGTTAGGGTTAGGGTTAGGGTTAGGGTTAGGGTTAGGGTTAGGGTTAGGGTTAGGGTTAGGGTTAGGGTTAGGGTTAGGGTTAGGGTTAGGGTTAGGGTTAGGGTTAGGGTTAGGGTTAGGGTTAGGGTTAGGGTTAGGGTTAGGGTTAGGGTTAGGGTTAGGGTTAGGGTTAGGGTTAGGGTTAGGGTTAGGGTTAGGGTTAGGGTTAGGGTTAGGGTTAGGGTTAGGGTTAGGGTTAGGGTTAGGGTTAGGGTTAGGGTTAGGGTTAGGGTTAGGGTTAGGGTTAGGGTTAGGGTTAGGGTTAGGGTTAGGGTTAGGGTTAGGGTTAGGGTTAGGGTTAGGGTTAGGGTTAGGGTTAGGGTTAGGGTTAGGGTTAGGGTTAGGGTTAGGGTTAGGGTTAGGGTTAGGGTTAGGGTTAGGGTTAGGGTTAGGGTTAGGGTTAGGGTTAGGGTTAGGGTTAGGGTTAGGGTTAGGGTTAGGGTTAGGGTTAGGGTTAGGGTTAGGGTTAGGGTTAGGGTTAGGGTTAGGGTTAGGGTTAGGGTTAGGGTTAGGGTTAGGGTTAGGGTTAGGGTTAGGGTTAGGGTTAGGGTTAGGGTTAGGGTTAGGGTTAGGGTTAGGGTTAGGGTTAGGGTTAGGGTTAGGGTTAGGGTTAGGGTTAGGGTTAGGGTTAGGGTTAGGGTTAGGGTTAGGGTTAGGGTTAGGGTTAGGGTTAGGGTTAGGGTTAGGGTTAGGGTTAGGGTTAGGGTTAGGGTTAGGGTTAGGGTTAGGGTTAGGGTTAGGGTTAGGGTTAGGGTTAGGGTTAGGGTTAGGGTTAGGGTTAGGGTTAGGGTTAGGGTTAGGGTTAGGGTTAGGGTTAGGGTTAGGGTTAGGGTTAGGGTTAGGGTTAGGGTTAGGGTTAGGGTTAGGGTTAGGGTTAGGGTTAGGGTTAGGGTTAGGGTTAGGGTTAGGGTTAGGGTTAGGGTTAGGGTTAGGGTTAGGGTTAGGGTTAGGGTTAGGGTTAGGGTTAGGGTTAGGGTTAGGGTTAGGGTTAGGGTTAGGGTTAGGGTTAGGGTTAGGGTTAGGGTTAGGGTTAGGGTTAGGGTTAGGGTTAGGGTTAGGGTTAGGGTTAGGGTTAGGGTTAGGGTTAGGGTTAGGGTTAGGGTTAGGGTTAGGGTTAGGGTTAGGGTTAGGGTTAGGGTTAGGGTTAGGGTTAGGGTTAGGGTTAGGGTTAGGGTTAGGGTTAGGGTTAGGGTTAGGGTTAGGGTTAGGGTTAGGGTTAGGGTTAGGGTTAGGGTTAGGGTTAGGGTTAGGGTTAGGGTTAGGGTTAGGGTTAGGGTTAGGGTTAGGGTTAGGGTTAGGGTTAGGGTTAGGGTTAGGGTTAGGGTTAGGGTTAGGGTTAGGGTTAGGGTTAGGGTTAGGGTTAGGGTTAGGGTTAGGGTTAGGGTTAGGGTTAGGGTTAGGGTTAGGGTTAGGGTTAGGGTTAGGGTTAGGGTTAGGGTTAGGGTTAGGGTTAGGGTTAGGGTTAGGGTTAGGGTTAGGGTTAGGGTTAGGGTTAGGGTTAGGGTTAGGGTTAGGGTTAGGGTTAGGGTTAGGGTTAGGGTTAGGGTTAGGGTTAGGGTTAGGGTTAGGGTTAGGGTTAGGGTTAGGGTTAGGGTTAGGGTTAGGGTTAGGGTTAGGGTTAGGGTTAGGGTTAGGGTTAGGGTTAGGGTTAGGGTTAGGGTTAGGGTTAGGGTTAGGGTTAGGGTTAGGGTTAGGGTTAGGGTTAGGGTTAGGGTTAGGGTTAGGGTTAGGGTTAGGGTTAGGGTTAGGGTTAGGGTTAGGGTTAGGGTTAGGGTTAGGGTTAGGGTTAGGGTTAGGGTTAGGGTTAGGGTTAGGGTTAGGGTTAGGGTTAGGGTTAGGGTTAGGGTTAGGGTTAGGGTTAGGGTTAGGGTTAGGGTTAGGGTTAGGGTTAGGGTTAGGGTTAGGGTTAGGGTTAGGGTTAGGGTTAGGGTTAGGGTTAGGGTTAGGGTTAGGGTTAGGGTTAGGGTTAGGGTTAGGGTTAGGGTTAGGGTTAGGGTTAGGGTTAGGGTTAGGGTTAGGGTTAGGGTTAGGGTTAGGGTTAGGGTTAGGGTTAGGGTTAGGGTTAGGGTTAGGGTTAGGGTTAGGGTTAGGGTTAGGGTTAGGGTTAGGGTTAGGGTTAGGGTTAGGGTTAGGGTTAGGGTTAGGGTTAGGGTTAGGGTTAGGGTTAGGGTTAGGGTTAGGGTTAGGGTTAGGGTTAGGGTTAGGGTTAGGGTTAGGGTTAGGGTTAGGGTTAGGGTTAGGGTTAGGGTTAGGGTTAGGGTTAGGGTTAGGGTTAGGGTTAGGGTTAGGGTTAGGGTTAGGGTTAGGGTTAGGGTTAGGGTTAGGGTTAGGGTTAGGGTTAGGGTTAGGGTTAGGGTTAGGGTTAGGGTTAGGGTTAGGGTTAGGGTTAGGGTTAGGGTTAGGGTTAGGGTTAGGGTTAGGGTTAGGGTTAGGGTTAGGGTTAGGGTTAGGGTTAGGGTTAGGGTTAGGGTTAGGGTTAGGGTTAGGGTTAGGGTTAGGGTTAGGGTTAGGGTTAGGGTTAGGGTTAGGGTTAGGGTTAGGGTTAGGGTTAGGGTTAGGGTTAGGGTTAGGGTTAGGGTTAGGGTTAGGGTTAGGGTTAGGGTTAGGGTTAGGGTTAGGGTTAGGGTTAGGGTTAGGGTTAGGGTTAGGGTTAGGGTTAGGGTTAGGGTTAGGGTTAGGGTTAGGGTTAGGGTTAGGGTTAGGGTTAGGGTTAGGGTTAGGGTTAGGGTTAGGGTTAGGGTTAGGGTTAGGGTTAGGGTTAGGGTTAGGGTTAGGGTTAGGGTTAGGGTTAGGGTTAGGGTTAGGGTTAGGGTTAGGGTTAGGGTTAGGGTTAGGGTTAGGGTTAGGGTTAGGGTTAGGGTTAGGGTTAGGGTTAGGGTTAGGGTTAGGGTTAGGGTTAGGGTTAGGGTTAGGGTTAGGGTTAGGGTTAGGGTTAGGGTTAGGGTTAGGGTTAGGGTTAGGGTTAGGGTTAGGGTTAGGGTTAGGGTTAGGGTTAGGGTTAGGGTTAGGGTTAGGGTTAGGGTTAGGGTTAGGGTTAGGGTTAGGGTTAGGGTTAGGGTTAGGGTTAGGGTTAGGGTTAGGGTTAGGGTTAGGGTTAGGGTTAGGGTTAGGGTTAGGGTTAGGGTTAGGGTTAGGGTTAGGGTTAGGGTTAGGGTTAGGGTTAGGGTTAGGGTTAGGGTTAGGGTTAGGGTTAGGGTTAGGGTTAGGGTTAGGGTTAGGGTTAGGGTTAGGGTTAGGGTTAGGGTTAGGGTTAGGGTTAGGGTTAGGGTTAGGGTTAGGGTTAGGGTTAGGGTTAGGGTTAGGGTTAGGGTTAGGGTTAGGGTTAGGGTTAGGGTTAGGGTTAGGGTTAGGGTTAGGGTTAGGGTTAGGGTTAGGGTTAGGGTTAGGGTTAGGGTTAGGGTTAGGGTTAGGGTTAGGGTTAGGGTTAGGGTTAGGGTTAGGGTTAGGGTTAGGGTTAGGGTTAGGGTTAGGGTTAGGGTTCGGGTTAGGGTTAGGGTTAGGGTTAGGGTTAGGGTTAGGGTTAGGGTTAGGGTTAGGGTTAGGGTTAGGGTTAGGGTTAGGGTTAGGGTTAGGGTTAGGGTTAGGGTTAGGGTTAGGGTTAGGGTTAGGGTTAGGGTTAGGGTTAGGGTTAGGGTTAGGGTTAGGGTTAGGGTTAGGGTTAGGGTTAGGGTTAGGGTTAGGGTTAGGGTTAGGGTTAGGGTTAGGGTTAGGGTTAGGGTTAGGGTTAGGGTTAGGGTTAGGGTTAGGGTTAGGGTTAGGGTTAGGGTTAGGGTTAGGGTTAGGGTTAGGGTTAGGGTTAGGGTTAGGGTTAGGGTTAGGGTTAGGGTTAGGGTTAGGGTTAGGGTTAGGGTTAGGGTTAGGGTTAGGGTTAGGGTTAGGGTTAGGGTTAGGGTTAGGGTTAGGGTTAGGGTTAGGGTTAGGGTTAGGGTTAGGGTTAGGGTTAGGGTTAGGGTTAGGGTTAGGGTTAGGGTTAGGGTTAGGGTTAGGGTTAGGGTTAGGGTTAGGGTTAGGGTTAGGGTTAGGGTTAGGGTTAGGGTTAGGGTTAGGGTTAGGGTTAGGGTTAGGGTTAGGGTTAGGGTTAGGGTTAGGGTTAGGGTTAGGGTTAGGGTTAGGGTTAGGGTTAGGGTTAGGGTTAGGGTTAGGGTTAGGGTTAGGGTTAGGGTTAGGGTTAGGGTTAGGGTTAGGGTTAGGGTTAGGGTTAGGGTTAGGGTTAGGGTTAGGGTTAGGGTTAGGGTTAGGGTTAGGGTTAGGGTTAGGGTTAGGGTTAGGGTTAGGGTTAGGGTTAGGGTTAGGGTTAGGGTTAGGGTTAGGGTTAGGGTTAGGGTTAGGGTTAGGGTTAGGGTTAGGGTTAGGGTTAGGGTTAGGGTTAGGGTTAGGGTTAGGGTTAGGGTTAGGGTTAGGGTTAGGGTTAGGGTTAGGGTTAGGGTTAGGGTTAGGGTTAGGGTTAGGGTTAGGGTTAGGGTTAGGGTTAGGGTTAGGGTTAGGGTTAGGGTTAGGGTTAGGGTTAGGGTTAGGGTTAGGGTTAGGGTTAGGGTTAGGGTTAGGGTTAGGGTTAGGGTTAGGGTTAGGGTTAGGGTTAGGGTTAGGGTTAGGGTTAGGGTTAGGGTTAGGGTTAGGGTTAGGGTTAGGGTTAGGGTTAGGGTTAGGGTTAGGGTTAGGGTTAGGGTTAGGGTTAGGGTTAGGGTTAGGGTTAGGGTTAGGGTTAGGGTTAGGGTTAGGGTTAGGGTTAGGGTTAGGGTTAGGGTTAGGGTTAGGGTTAGGGTTAGGGTTAGGGTTAGGGTTAGGGTTAGGGTTAGGGTTAGGGTTAGGGTTAGGGTTAGGGTTAGGGTTAGGGTTAGGGTTAGGGTTAGGGTTAGGGTTAGGGTTAGGGTTAGGGTTAGGGTTAGGGTTAGGGTTAGGGTTAGGGTTAGGGTTAGGGTTAGGGTTAGGGTTAGGGTTAGGGTTAGGGTTAGGGTTAGGGTTAGGGTTAGGGTTAGGGTTAGGGTTAGGGTTAGGGTTAGGGTTAGGGTTAGGGTTAGGGTTAGGGTTAGGGTTAGGGTTAGGGTTAGGGTTAGGGTTAGGGTTAGGGTTAGGGTTAGGGTTAGGGTTAGGGTTAGGGTTAGGGTTAGGGTTAGGGTTAGGGTTAGGGTTAGGGTTAGGGTTAGGGTTAGGGTTAGGGTTAGGGTTAGGGTTAGGGTTAGGGTTAGGGTTAGGGTTAGGGTTAGGGTTAGGGTTAGGGTTAGGGTTAGGGTTAGGGTTAGGGTTAGGGTTAGGGTTAGGGTTAGGGTTAGGGTTAGGGTTAGGGTTAGGGTTAGGGTTAGGGTTAGGGTTAGGGTTAGGGTTAGGGTTAGGGTTAGGGTTAGGGTTAGGGTTAGGGTTAGGGTTAGGGTTAGGGTTAGGGTTAGGGTTAGGGTTAGGGTTAGGGTTAGGGTTAGGGTTAGGGTTAGGGTTAGGGTTAGGGTTAGGGTTAGGGTTAGGGTTAGGGTTAGGGTTAGGGTTAGGGTTAGGGTTAGGGTTAGGGTTAGGGTTAGGGTTAGGGTTAGGGTTAGGGTTAGGGTTAGGGTTAGGGTTAGGGTTAGGGTTAGGGTTAGGGTTAGGGTTAGGGTTAGGGTTAGGGTTAGGGTTAGGGTTAGGGTTAGGGTTAGGGTTAGGGTTAGGGTTAGGGTTAGGGTTAGGGTTAGGGTTAGGGTTAGGGTTAGGGTTAGGGTTAGGGTTAGGGTTAGGGTTAGGGTTAGGGTTAGGGTTAGGGTTAGGGTTAGGGTTAGGGTTAGGGTTAGGGTTAGGGTTAGGGTTAGGGTTAGGGTTAGGGTTAGGGTTAGGGTTAGGGTTAGGGTTAGGGTTAGGGTTAGGGTTAGGGTTAGGGTTAGGGTTAGGGTTAGGGTTAGGGTTAGGGTTAGGGTTAGGGTTAGGGTTAGGGTTAGGGTTAGGGTTAGGGTTAGGGTTAGGGTTAGGGTTAGGGTTAGGGTTAGGGTTAGGGTTAGGGTTAGGGTTAGGGTTAGGGTTAGGGTTAGGGTTAGGGTTAGGGTTAGGGTTAGGGTTAGGGTTAGGGTTAGGGTTAGGGTTAGGGTTAGGGTTAGGGTTAGGGTTAGGGTTAGGGTTAGGGTTAGGGTTAGGGTTAGGGTTAGGGTTAGGGTTAGGGTTAGGGTTAGGGTTAGGGTTAGGGTTAGGGTTAGGGTTAGGGTTAGGGTTAGGGTTAGGGTTAGGGTTAGGGTTAGGGTTAGGGTTAGGGTTAGGGTTAGGGTTAGGGTTAGGGTTAGGGTTAGGGTTAGGGTTAGGGTTAGGGTTAGGGTTAGGGTTAGGGTTAGGGTTAGGGTTAGGGTTAGGGTTAGGGTTAGGGTTAGGGTTAGGGTTAGGGTTAGGGTTAGGGTTAGGGTTAGGGTTAGGGTTAGGGTTAGGGTTAGGGTTAGGGTTAGGGTTAGGGTTAGGGTTAGGGTTAGGGTTAGGGTTAGGGTTAGGGTTAGGGTTAGGGTTAGGGTTAGGGTTAGGGTTAGGGTTAGGGTTAGGGTTAGGGTTAGGGTTAGGGTTAGGGTTAGGGTTAGGGTTAGGGTTAGGGTTAGGGTTAGGGTTAGGGTTAGGGTTAGGGTTAGGGTTAGGGTTAGGGTTAGGGTTAGGGTTAGGGTTAGGGTTAGGGTTAGGGTTAGGGTTAGGGTTAGGGTTAGGGTTAGGGTTAGGGTTAGGGTTAGGGTTAGGGTTAGGGTTAGGGTTAGGGTTAGGGTTAGGGTTAGGGTTAGGGTTAGGGTTAGGGTTAGGGTTAGGGTTAGGGTTAGGGTTAGGGTTAGGGTTAGGGTTAGGGTTAGGGTTAGGGTTAGGGTTAGGGTTAGGGTTAGGGTTAGGGTTAGGGTTAGGGTTAGGGTTAGGGTTAGGGTTAGGGTTAGGGTTAGGGTTAGGGTTAGGGTTAGGGTTAGGGTTAGGGTTAGGGTTAGGGTTAGGGTTAGGGTTAGGGTTAGGGTTAGGGTTAGGGTTAGGGTTAGGGTTAGGGTTAGGGTTAGGGTTAGGGTTAGGGTTAGGGTTAGGGTTAGGGTTAGGGTTAGGGTTAGGGTTAGGGTTAGGGTTAGGGTTAGGGTTAGGGTTAGGGTTAGGGTTAGGGTTAGGGTTAGGGTTAGGGTTAGGGTTAGGGTTAGGGTTAGGGTTAGGGTTAGGGTTAGGGTTAGGGTTAGGGTTAGGGTTAGGGTTAGGGTTAGGGTTAGGGTTAGGGTTAGGGTTAGGGTTAGGGTTAGGGTTAGGGTTAGGGTTAGGGTTAGGGTTAGGGTTAGGGTTAGGGTTAGGGTTAGGGTTAGGGTTAGGGTTAGGGTTAGGGTTAGGGTTAGGGTTAGGGTTAGGGTTAGGGTTAGGGTTAGGGTTAGGGTTAGGGTTAGGGTTAGGGTTAGGGTTAGGGTTAGGGTTAGGGTTAGGGTTAGGGTTAGGGTTAGGGTTAGGGTTAGGGTTAGGGTTAGGGTTAGGGTTAGGGTTAGGGTTAGGGTTAGGGTTAGGGTTAGGGTTAGGGTTAGGGTTAGGGTTAGGGTTAGGGTTAGGGTTAGGGTTAGGGTTAGGGTTAGGGTTAGGGTTAGGGTTAGGGTTAGGGTTAGGGTTAGGGTTAGGGTTAGGGTTAGGGTTAGGGTTAGGGTTAGGGTTAGGGTTAGGGTTAGGGTTAGGGTTAGGGTTAGGGTTAGGGTTAGGGTTAGGGTTAGGGTTAGGGTTAGGGTTAGGGTTAGGGTTAGGGTTAGGGTTAGGGTTAGGGTTAGGGTTAGGGTTAGGGTTAGGGTTAGGGTTAGGGTTAGGGTTAGGGTTAGGGTTAGGGTTAGGGTTAGGGTTAGGGTTAGGGTTAGGGTTAGGGTTAGGGTTAGGGTTAGGGTTAGGGTTAGGGTTAGGGTTAGGGTTAGGGTTAGGGTTAGGGTTAGGGTTAGGGTTAGGGTTAGGGTTAGGGTTAGGGTTAGGGTTAGGGTTAGGGTTAGGGTTAGGGTTAGGGTTAGGGTTAGGGTTAGGGTTAGGGTTAGGGTTAGGGTTAGGGTTAGGGTTAGGGTTAGGGTTAGGGTTAGGGTTAGGGTTAGGGTTAGGGTTAGGGTTAGGGTTAGGGTTAGGGTTAGGGTTAGGGTTAGGGTTAGGGTTAGGGTTAGGGTTAGGGTTAGGGTTAGGGTTAGGGTTAGGGTTAGGGTTAGGGTTAGGGTTAGGGTTAGGGTTAGGGTTAGGGTTAGGGTTAGGGTTAGGGTTAGGGTTAGGGTTAGGGTTAGGGTTAGGGTTAGGGTTAGGGTTAGGGTTAGGGTTAGGGTTAGGGTTAGGGTTAGGGTTAGGGTTAGGGTTAGGGTTAGGGTTAGGGTTAGGGTTAGGGTTAGGGTTAGGGTTAGGGTTAGGGTTAGGGTTAGGGTTAGGGTTAGGGTTAGGGTTAGGGTTAGGGTTAGGGTTAGGGTTAGGGTTAGGGTTAGGGTTAGGGTTAGGGTTAGGGTTAGGGTTAGGGTTAGGGTTAGGGTTAGGGTTAGGGTTAGGGTTAGGGTTAGGGTTAGGGTTAGGGTTAGGGTTAGGGTTAGGGTTAGGGTTAGGGTTAGGGTTAGGGTTAGGGTTAGGGTTAGGGTTAGGGTTAGGGTTAGGGTTAGGGTTAGGGTTAGGGTTAGGGTTAGGGTTAGGGTTAGGGTTAGGGTTAGGGTTAGGGTTAGGGTTAGGGTTAGGGTTAGGGTTAGGGTTAGGGTTAGGGTTAGGGTTAGGGTTAGGGTTAGGGTTAGGGTTAGGGTTAGGGTTAGGGTTAGGGTTAGGGTTAGGGTTAGGGTTAGGGTTAGGGTTAGGGTTAGGGTTAGGGTTAGGGTTAGGGTTAGGGTTAGGGTTAGGGTTAGGGTTAGGGTTAGGGTTAGGGTTAGGGTTAGGGTTAGGGTTAGGGTTAGGGTTAGGGTTAGGGTTAGGGTTAGGGTTAGGGTTAGGGTTAGGGTTAGGGTTAGGGTTAGGGTTAGGGTTAGGGTTAGGGTTAGGGTTAGGGTTAGGGTTAGGGTTAGGGTTAGGGTTAGGGTTAGGGTTAGGGTTAGGGTTAGGGTTAGGGTTAGGGTTAGGGTTAGGGTTAGGGTTAGGGTTAGGGTTAGGGTTAGGGTTAGGGTTAGGGTTAGGGTTAGGGTTAGGGTTAGGGTTAGGGTTAGGGTTAGGGTTAGGGTTAGGGTTAGGGTTAGGGTTAGGGTTAGGGTTAGGGTTAGGGTTAGGGTTAGGGTTAGGGTTAGGGTTAGGGTTAGGGTTAGGGTTAGGGTTAGGGTTAGGGTTAGGGTTAGGGTTAGGGTTAGGGTTAGGGTTAGGGTTAGGGTTAGGGTTAGGGTTAGGGTTAGGGTTAGGGTTAGGGTTAGGGTTAGGGTTAGGGTTAGGGTTAGGGTTAGGGTTAGGGTTAGGGTTAGGGTTAGGGTTAGGGTTAGGGTTAGGGTTAGGGTTAGGGTTAGGGTTAGGGTTAGGGTTAGGGTTAGGGTTAGGGTTAGGGTTAGGGTTAGGGTTAGGGTTAGGGTTAGGGTTAGGGTTAGGGTTAGGGTTAGGGTTAGGGTTAGGGTTAGGGTTAGGGTTAGGGTTAGGGTTAGGGTTAGGGTTAGGGTTAGGGTTAGGGTTAGGGTTAGGGTTAGGGTTAGGGTTAGGGTTAGGGTTAGGGTTAGGGTTAGGGTTAGGGTTAGGGTTAGGGTTAGGGTTAGGGTTAGGGTTAGGGTTAGGGTTAGGGTTAGGGTTAGGGTTAGGGTTAGGGTTAGGGTTAGGGTTAGGGTTAGGGTTAGGGTTAGGGTTAGGGTTAGGGTTAGGGTTAGGGTTAGGGTTAGGGTTAGGGTTAGGGTTAGGGTTAGGGTTAGGGTTAGGGTTAGGGTTAGGGTTAGGGTTAGGGTTAGGGTTAGGGTTAGGGTTAGGGTTAGGGTTAGGGTTAGGGTTAGGGTTAGGGTTAGGGTTAGGGTTAGGGTTAGGGTTAGGGTTAGGGTTAGGGTTAGGGTTAGGGTTAGGGTTAGGGTTAGGGTTAGGGTTAGGGTTAGGGTTAGGGTTAGGGTTAGGGTTAGGGTTAGGGTTAGGGTTAGGGTTAGGGTTAGGGTTAGGGTTAGGGTTAGGGTTAGGGTTAGGGTTAGGGTTAGGGTTAGGGTTAGGGTTAGGGTTAGGGTTAGGGTTAGGGTTAGGGTTAGGGTTAGGGTTAGGGTTAGGGTTAGGGTTAGGGTTAGGGTTAGGGTTAGGGTTAGGGTTAGGGTTAGGGTTAGGGTTAGGGTTAGGGTTAGGGTTAGGGTTAGGGTTAGGGTTAGGGTTAGGGTTAGGGTTAGGGTTAGGGTTAGGGTTAGGGTTAGGGTTAGGGTTAGGGTTAGGGTTAGGGTTAGGGTTAGGGTTAGGGTTAGGGTTAGGGTTAGGGTTAGGGTTAGGGTTAGGGTTAGGGTTAGGGTTAGGGTTAGGGTTAGGGTTAGGGTTAGGGTTAGGGTTAGGGTTAGGGTTAGGGTTAGGGTTAGGGTTAGGGTTAGGGTTAGGGTTAGGGTTAGGGTTAGGGTTAGGGTTAGGGTTAGGGTTAGGGTTAGGGTTAGGGTTAGGGTTAGGGTTAGGGTTAGGGTTAGGGTTAGGGTTAGGGTTAGGGTTAGGGTTAGGGTTAGGGTTAGGGTTAGGGTTAGGGTTAGGGTTAGGGTTAGGGTTAGGGTTAGGGTTAGGGTTAGGGTTAGGGTTAGGGTTAGGGTTAGGGTTAGGGTTAGGGTTAGGGTTAGGGTTAGGGTTAGGGTTAGGGTTAGGGTTAGGGTTAGGGTTAGGGTTAGGGTTAGGGTTAGGGTTAGGGTTAGGGTTAGGGTTAGGGTTAGGGTTAGGGTTAGGGTTAGGGTTAGGGTTAGGGTTAGGGTTAGGGTTAGGGTTAGGGTTAGGGTTAGGGTTAGGGTTAGGGTTAGGGTTAGGGTTAGGGTTAGGGTTAGGGTTAGGGTTAGGGTTAGGGTTAGGGTTAGGGTTAGGGTTAGGGTTAGGGTTAGGGTTAGGGTTAGGGTTAGGGTTAGGGTTAGGGTTAGGGTTAGGGTTAGGGTTAGGGTTAGGGTTAGGGTTAGGGTTAGGGTTAGGGTTAGGGTTAGGGTTAGGGTTAGGGTTAGGGTTAGGGTTAGGGTTAGGGTTAGGGTTAGGGTTAGGGTTAGGGTTAGGGTTAGGGTTAGGGTTAGGGTTAGGGTTAGGGTTAGGGTTAGGGTTAGGGTTAGGGTTAGGGTTAGGGTTAGGGTTAGGGTTAGGGTTAGGGTTAGGGTTAGGGTTAGGGTTAGGGTTAGGGTTAGGGTTAGGGTTAGGGTTAGGGTTAGGGTTAGGGTTAGGGTTAGGGTTAGGGTTAGGGTTAGGGTTAGGGTTAGGGTTAGGGTTAGGGTTAGGGTTAGGGTTAGGGTTAGGGTTAGGGTTAGGGTTAGGGTTAGGGTTAGGGTTAGGGTTAGGGTTAG
>NW_027045134.1:0-35895 GCF_028017835.1 Emys orbicularis | reverse complement strand
GTAGGCTGGGTCCCCCAGGATAACTATAGGCATTTCAACGTCCCCAACAGTTATTTTCTGGTCTGGGAAGTAGGTCCCTTCCTGCAGCTGTTCAAACAGACCAGAGTTCCTGAAGATGCAAGCATCATGTACCTTTCCCGGCCATCCTACGCTGATGTCGGTGAAACGTCCCTTGTAATCCACCAGTGCTTGCAGCACCATTGAAAAGTACCCCTTGCGGTTTATGTACTGGCTGCCAAGGTGGTCCGGTCCAAAGATAGGGATATGGGTTCCGTCTATCGCCCCACCACAGTTAGGGAATCCCATTGCAGCAAAGCCATCCACTATGACCTGCACATTTCCCAGAGTCACTACCCTTGATAGCAGCAGCTCAGTGATTGCATTGGCTACTTGAATCACAGCAGCCCCCACAGTAGATTTACCCACTCCAAATTGATTCCCGACTGACCGGTAGCTGTCTGGCATTGCAAGCTTCCAGAGGGCTATCGCCACTCGCTTCTCAACTGTGAGGGCTGCTCTCATCTTGGTATTCTTGCACTTCAGGGCAGGGGAAAGCAAGTCACAAAGTTCCATGAAAGTGCCCTTACGCATGTGAAAGTTTTGCAGCCACTGGGAATCATCCCAGACCTGCAAAAATATGCAGTCCCACCAGTCTGTGTTTGTTTCCCGGGCCCAGAATCAGCGTTCCACGGCATGAACCTGCCCCATTACCACCATGATGTCCAAATTGCCAAATTGAGAGACGTCTGTGTCCATGTCCTCATCACTATCGTGATCGTGCTGTTGTTGCCTCCTCGCCTGCTTTTGCAGGTTCTGGTTCTGCACATGCTGCAGGATAATGTGCGAGGTGTTTACAATGCTCACAACAGCAGCGGTGAGCTGAGCGGGCTCCATGCTCGCCGTGGTATGGCGTCTGCAGGAGAGCAGGAGAGCAGAGTTGCAGCGGAAGCAGTGGATTACGACGGGATGCCACGAGAATAGATATTTATAAAGAATGACGAGAGGACCTGCGAGGTCAATTCATGACACCAGGAGAGCAGGAGAGCAGAATTGCAGCGGAAGCGGTGGTTGGATGACGATGGTTAGCAGTCCTACTGCACTGTCTGCTGAAAGCAGTATGGCGTCTGCATGGAAAAAAGGCGCAAAACAATTGTCTGCCTTTGCTTTCACGGAGGGAGGGGCGACTGACGACATGTACCCAAAACCACCTGCAACAATGTTTTTGCCCCATCAGGCATTGGGAGCTCAACCCAGAATTCCAATGGGCAGCCGAGACTGCGGGAACTGTGGGATAGCTACCCACAGTGCAACGCTCCGAAAGTCGACGCTAGCCACGGTACTGTGGACGCACACCGCCGACTTAATGCGCTTAGTGGGGGGACACACAATCGACTATAAAAATTGCTTCCTAAAAATCGATAATAAATCTATAAATTTGACCTAATTTCGTAGTGTAGACATACCCTTAGTTCTGCCATGAGTGCAGGGGACTAAACTAGATGACTTCTCGAGGTCCCTTCCAGTCCTACGCTTCTATGATTCTATATCCCCCCTCAGTCGTCTCTTCTCCAGACTAAACAAACACATTTTTTTCAATCTTTCCTTGTTGGTCAAGTTTTACAGAAGTTTAATAATTTTTGTTGCTGTCCTCTGGACTTTCTCCAATTTGTCCATGTTTTTATTTGTGGCACTGCCCTTCTAAGGCAAATGGGTAACCTTAAAGATAGTTTACTGCAAAGCTTTGGGACGGTTTCTATCTCGAAGAAGGTATTTAGAACAATCCCTTCCAAATATGACTAGCACTAAGAGAAACAAATAGCTGTGACAGGTTGTGGGGATACGTGCCCCATCATGAGCTAGAGCAGGAAATTTGCAGATTCCATCTTGCTTGTACTGGAAAGAAATCAGGCAGTAGCTTTATGTCACTTACATGCACTGCTATAGGCATATTTAGTTCAGCACATTGGGAAACTTGTCATGACAAGACAAACTATTATCAAATGTTATTATAGGAGGTACATTATCTTCCATTATTGTTTTGGCTTCTTTTAATATCACCTTATTCTGCTCTAATCAATGCTTTGCTACAGCATCTCATTCATAGAACACAAAAGAAGACCAAATAATTAACCCCCTCCCCCCACACACACAGATCCTCAGCTGCAGAGGCGTAGCGAGCACCCTCCGTACCCTCCGACCGGAGGGGGCCCCGCAAGGAAGGGGGCCCCTAAAAGTGGCAAAATAAATACCGCATTCCAGTTTCTGCATTGTAAGGGGCCCTGCCCGGACATATGTTCGGAGGGGGCCACCGTTCGGAGGGGGCCACGTTCTTTGTTGCTACGGCCCTGCTCAGCTGGTGTAAATTGGCATAGTTACACCAGAAGATATTGGAGCTATATTGATTTATGCCAGCTAAGTATCTGGCATTCAGTGATAATGACTGCAGAGAAGGCTATTGACTATATACTACCTCTACATGGATTTGTTTCTGTTCCTGTGGAAGGTGATGGGAGTTTTACATTTGTCTTAAATAGGATTGGGACTGAGCTTTATGTCTTGGGTTGATGGGAAAAGGTTGTGGGATTGTGATTCTCACATAATATGTGTAACTTCTAGCATGGTCAATGGGAGTTACATGTAGGGACCATTCTCAGTACCAGGCGCTGAGCTACACCAATGAACTAATTATCGTCTTAGCCCTTTGTGAACTGCACCAAGACATTCTGGGCTCGACACTCTCCTGTGCTATGGTCTCTTTGTACCATGTAACTGTAGCCAAACCAGGCACTAGGGGCTTGGTCCATACAGTGGAGCCCCCTGGTGGCAAAGGAGCTGGCCTAGTGAACTCTGTCATCATCCTGCTCCCGGACTCAGCCACAGGGAGGTTGTTGTAAAAGTTGCTGGAACACCACTGTGCTCAGGCAAACCCCAGATGGTATATTGGCCCTTCGGGATCTTAGCCAGCTGATATAAATTAGGAGAGCCCTTAGGCTCATCTAATTTAGCTGCACTGGGCTTAGAAACAAGGCTACAGTTGGGAAGCTAGAAAGCCATTTTAGAGCACTCCACTCAGCAGCACCCAGCTTTCATGGATTCACTTGAGAATTTTAAAGGCAGGGCTGGTAGCAGAATCTATTATTAAAGTGGTCCAGCACATCCCATTGTCAGACCTTGTTTCCGGTTGCTTATAACTTTGCTAAGCTTAAATTGCTTAGGCTGATGTTTTCCTTGCCAGGTGTCTGCCTCTTGTTGAAATTGTTTGGAATTGTTTCCCCACATTGAAAAATTCTGGTGGCTTTTTCTTTGAGAAGCTCTTGTGCTCCCATGCTTTGGAACAACACTTGAAATTTGACAAGAGAGGTCACCTTTGTGTCAGGGATGTGCCTTTTGCTATCCACATGAAAATCCACCCCAAATTTGGCCTAGTTATAAGCCTTTGAAAAATTGCAGTTTGCACATGCTCAGCAGAGACTTGCTAGAGCTTTGCAGCTAAAAACTCCAAACATTACATCCACTCTGAGCATGCTCCAGCCTGGGCTTAGCAGGACTTCCCATGTAATTGCAGCTCTAGCCTGCAGCGGCCCATGCTGGGGCTGAACATCAGACTCTCATGAGCAAGGAGCCCCTCTCTCCTGTGCTCTCCATGACCCCTCTGCTGGCCCAAGCAGTGTGAAAGTGGAAGCTGCCTGATTTTAAAGCAGAGGAGACAAATGCCAGACCTGGGGGTAGGGAGTAGATTGGGATAAGGAGCCTAGGGTCAGAGACTGGGACTGGAGGTTGACAGGGGGAGCAGAGATGGAAACTTGGACTGGGAGATGGGTGGGGGAGATTAGGACAAGCTGGGCAAGCAAACTGGGACCAGGAACAAGTGAGATGGGGTACGGGGGTGCAGGGAAAGAGGAGACAGATCTGACAATGATCTAGGCTGCAGGGAAAGAACTGGGACTGGGACGGCATGGAGACTGGGACAAGGAGCTTGTGCAGGGAGAAGGGGAAAAACACTGAGATTGGACAAAGAACCCAGGGAGTGAGACTGGGACTGGAATTCAATTGGGAAAGTGGGAGACTGGAGATCAGGGGAAGGAGAGACAGATTGGATGAGGAGCTGGGAGAGGCACAACTGGGACAGACTGGGCAATGAAACTGGGAATGAGAGAAGAATGAAACTGGGAGGGGGGAAGACTGGGAGGGGGACTCCAGGCCTAACTGGTCAATATGATGTAATGATGGAATTTTTAACGTTTTTTTTCAGTATGCTTTTTTAAAAATCTAGGAAATTACACAACAAGCTATGTTAAAAGAACATTATTAAAGTTAACAAGGAGTCTGGTGGCACATTAAAGACTAACAGATTTATTTGGGCATAAGCTTTCGTGGGTAAAAAACCCACTTCTTCAGATGCATGGAGTGACAATTACAGATGCAGGCATTATTATAATTACATATGAAGAGAAGGGAGTTACCTCACAAGTGGAGAACCAGTGTTGACAGGGCCATACCTACTCTAGCGACACCATCAGAGGACCCAACCACATCAGCCACACCATCAGGGACTCATTCACCTGCACATCTATTAATGTGATATATGCCATCATGTGCCAGCAATGCCCCACATTGGCCAAACCAGACAGTCTCTATGTAAAAGGATAAATGGACACAAATCGGACATCAGAAATGGTAACATATAAAAGCCAGTAGGAGAACACTTCAGTCTTTCTGGACATTCTATAACAGATTTAAAAGTAGCCATCCTTGAACAAAAAAACTTCAGAAACAGGCTTCAAAGAGAAACTGCAGAGCTACAATTCATTTGCAAATTTAACACCATTAAGTTGGGCTTGAATAGGGACCAGGAGTGGCTGGCTCACTACAAAAGCAACTTTCCCTCTCCTGGTATTGACACCTCCTCATCAATTATTGGGAATGGACCACATCCACCCTGACTGAATTGGCCCTGTCAACACTGGTTCTCCACTTCTGGTTCTCTCCCTTCTCTTCATGTGTCAGTATAATAATGCCTGCATCTGTAATTTTCACTCCATGCATCTGAAGATGTGGGTTTTTTACCCACGAAAGCTTATGCCCAAATAAATCTGTTAGTGTTTAAGGTGCCACCAGACTCCTCCTTGTTTTTGTGGATACAAACTAACACGGCTACCCCCTGATTATTAAAGTTCCAATGTCAAACACTCTATAGTTAGGAAATCCCAGAATAAAGGTTGTCTATACAACCTTAATTTGACCCTCTTTATGAGACTCTTTAATCGCATGATCACATAGTAATTTTCAAACAGTTTCCCTACCTCATTCAGTGCACAGGATGGAGCTGCTCCGGGGATGAATCAGGATTGTCTACTACAGATGCTCCCCGGGTTACACAAACCCGACTTACGCAAACCCGCACTTATGGAAAAAGTTCCGTAAGTGGGTTTTTTTGTGTGTGTGTAATTGTCGGGTATACGTCCCCAACTTACGCAAAATTCAATTCCGGAGCGGAACGCTTGCGTAAGTCGGGGAGCGTCTGTACAGAAGTTGGAAGGTGTGTAGTGAATGAGGCAGGGAACAGCAGGAAGATAAAAGATGATCTCATATAAAGGTAATTGAAAGCTTCCCTGGAAAACTGGATTCTATCCCTGCTTCTGCCACAGAGATGCTGTGTGATGCTGTGCAAGTGACTTAAATCATTTTTTTCGCGGGTGGAAACTAATTGTGTGTTCCTCATTTTCTAGATGCCTGATTTGAGACCCTACGGTCTCATTTGCAGAAGTGCTGAGCATTCCCAGCTGTAACTGAAGTCAATGGGAGCTGTGCTCTGAACATGTAAAGTGCTATATATTGCTAAGTATTCTGAAAAAAAATCAAGTCCTAGATATCTGAAATTGGACACCCAAAATTAGTGGATACTTCTGACCTAAATCTTTCTGTGCCTCAACTCCTCTTCTGTAACATGATGATAACAATCCCCCCTCATCTCACAGGGTGCAGTGAAAATAAATTAAATAATGTTTGTGAAGTACTCAGTTACTATAGTGATGAGCTCCACAGAAAAGCTCATACGGAAATTAATAATTCTGACTTCAGAACAGGGTTTGAATAACTTGCCATAAATAAGGCCAAGGTCCATGCACTGGACAACAATGAGAAACCAAAATATGAAATAGCTCCTCATTAAGTGAGCACCATCGATCTTGGAAAAAATAATATGTGATATGTAATTAAAGATGGCGCCATAAGGCATACACACCGGGGGCAAATTAAGGTTGCAGAGGCAACTTTAACTCTGGCATTTCCTAACTTTTGAGTCCTTGTCATTCCAATACTAATTATGTTTTTTTACCATAGTTTTGGAGTAATATGTATATATACTTTCCTGAACATACATTTGGCTGGCATTGTGGAAAATGCATTCCCAGGGCTAATGCAAAAAATGCTTGAATTCTTGTCTTGTTTATAATCATTCTGGATGGGTGAGACAGAACTCAGAGAATCTTTGGAGATTCTCCAAACTCAGACTACGAAGGGCAGTTGATACCAAATTAATTTTTGACTTTCACCTTGAAAGAGAAGAAGGGGGTAGTGAATATATCCCTGGGGAGGCTTTTTCCAAAAGGAAGAGTAACCTAAATATCTAGTGGATATCACTGTTGAAATATCAAACACCACTGAACTTCAAGAGTATTTGAATGACTGTGAAGAGGGCAAAAATTTCTAACTGCAGGGTGACAATTCAACCTCATGATTTCTGTTTATAAAGGCAACATGAAGAAATTGCAGTGCATCATAATGGAAATATGCCCCCTAATTGCTAAAGTTAGGAGTGGCAGCTGGGAAGATGGCATATTTTTGAATCATACTCTGGTCTTCTCTAATTCTGTATTTTTACAGAACATTCAATTTCAATGTCCTTTAGGGTTTTAAATAAATACTAATTTATATAGTGTCCTCTTAATCCAAAACGGTGGTAAATATCCAAGCAAATACTTAGATTTTTACCTGTATTATAAGCTCTTGGGAGCAGATACCATCTTTTTGTTCTCTGTGCAGTGCCTAGTACAATGGGACCCTGCTCCATGACTGGGGCTGGTAGGTGCTACTACAATACTCTTTCAATTAATACTAATTAATAACAGAAAATGAAGAGGCTCCTAAGAATGAAGAGGCTAAGATTTCATGCAATCTGGCAATCATGATAGCCCAAGAGGGGCAGGCAAACAGTGGTTGTAGAAAATAATACAAACACAACCATGTTAATTAATATTGCCATACCAGCAAACAGAAATATAAAATAGAAACAAGAAGAGAAGATAGTGAGGTATGTAGAACTATGCCATGAAGTGTAACTATTATGGAAATCTGGAACAAAGACAGTTCCCATGATTATTGGGGCACTTGGAGCAATCCCCAAGGGTAATGAACAGCTCAAGAACACTCTAGGAGTACAAAACTTAGAATCATAGAATCTCAGGGTTGGAAGGGACCTCAGGAGGTCATCTAGGCCAACCCCCTGTTCAAAGCAGGACTAATCCCCAGCTAAATCCAATCTAATCCCCAAATTCACAATCAGTGTCCTCCAAAAGACAGCACTCTTAGGCACTGCAAGAATTTTAAGGAAAGTTAAAGGAGAACAAGTGCACTTGAACACCTGAAATGCAGGAATTCTGTGGAGGGTTTAACAAACTCTAGAGTACACAAACCTATGGAGTTGGTTCATGGACAGGATTTATTGGTGACTCAGGGGATAAATTTAGACAGTAGATTTTCCCTTTTTATACTTAAAGATCCAGTATATTGTGAAGGCTATTTGTTTAAAAAACCATGATGTAATACTGGGGAAGAATAACAATAAGTAGAGCTGGTTTAGAATGTTGATTCATCAAAATTGAAACATTCTGTCAAAACAGGTCAATTTTGACAAATGTTCCACGGTAAGTGGCTGCCAACTCATCCACCTGGCTGCTGGGCAGCTCAAGCTTCCATGCTCCTGACACTTTGGCAGCCTGGCTGGTGGGACAATGGGAAGTCAAGACCCTAGAAGCCCTCAGTTCTCAAGTTCCCAGTCTTGCGGCTCCTCAGCAGCCCAGGATCCCAGGGTCTGTGGCTCTGGAGCGGCCAGGCTGACTGTCCCCAAGTCTACCAGGGTCTGAAGTCCAGGAGCAGCCAGGCAGGATGATCAGCCCAGAGTTGAGGACCCCAGGGCTTTCCCTTTCACAGAGAATTTCAAACCCAATGTCTAAATATTGTAATCCCCTGTGAAAAGGAAAGGTCTTCCTCCACACAGCTCTAATAACAACAATGAATATAACAATTGTATTCTCTTATAGACAGTCTTGAACCCCACCCCATATCAGACTTGGATTAGGCCCGTCTGTGTCAAGTTTGCTCTCAAATGTGTGAAATGGGGCTCTCCAGGCTTTCCTTACTCTGCTTTTGTGAGGATTTCAATATTCACGAGTCAGCACTAGTTTGCTGGTGTTATGAGGTTGAGATATTGCAAAATGCTATTCAGCTAGCTTTGTGAGTGTTTATTTATAGATACCTGCCTCTGTGATTTATTCTCCATCAAATTATAATTACTAGTAACAGATTTAATTGTCATCTTAACTACCTGGTAATTACCTCCATGCTTTCATGAGGTGATCACTCCAAGTTTAGACTGAAATTGAGTGGTTCAGCAGGTTTTCTAGATCTATGTTAACCTTCATTAGTCTTGTTTCAAATAAAGAGATGTGTGCGTGTGAAGGGGAAATTATACTTTGTGCTTTCAAGTATAATTTATAACACATCATTTTTAAGATTCATTGATGGTACCAAGGACTGCAGAAAAGTCACCAGCAAGATGGCTGATGACATTTGATGTTAGTGTAGAAAGGAATGCCCTCTGAGGGCTCATTTCCATTAATACGCTTAGGCTGTGCTTTTCAAAGGAGCCTAATGGAGCTCAGTATCCAATCCTATCGGCTTTCAATGGAGCCCTTAAGCTTCTTAGCAAATTTCAGCCTTAGTTAAGTAAGTCCCTGTAGGCTTCAGTAACAAGGACAAAATCCCATCAGACCCTAACCCTATAGCAGGAAGGCATTGTGTGTGATCTTTGTAGCAGTTAATGTGAAGAAAATGAGAACAATTAGATGATGGAAAACAGATGGAGGGGGTCCATTCCTACTCCCTCTGAGACACTTAGGCCCAGAGCCTCAAAAAATATTTAGGCACCTAACTCACTTTGATTTCATTGGGGGTTAGGAGCCTATCTACCTTTGAGGATCTGGGCCTTAGAGCTAGGCCATTGACTTCAAGGGGATAAGATATAGGTCCTGTGGTGGGGCGGCTGCCCCACACAGGGAGAAGAAGGGGTTAAAAGCAGTACCAGGGAGGCTGCGCAGAACCCAGGAATCAGGAAAGGGCTTATTGAGCCCACCTATAGTGGGACGGCTTGCTGGAGCAGCCAATCAGGGCTGGCGAGGGCCATATATAAAGGGCTGCTGTCATCTCAACTACCTGGCAATTACGGGAAGGCAAGGGAGGAGGACTGGCTGCCTGAAGAAGTGCCATAGATATAGCAGTGCTGGGCAGGGGCAGCAGAGTGCGAGGATGAGCTGCTGGCTGACCACTGCCAGGCTGGGGCCTTGCTACAAGGGCTGAGAGGGTGCTAGGGCTATGGGGGAAGTGGCCTAGGGAAATAGGGAGCAGGTTGGAGGAGGGCAGTAGGTGGCTGCTGACTATAGGGACCCAGAGTAGCGGGGGGGCCTGGGTTCCTCCCCCTTGCACCCCACTTGCCAATGAGGAGAATGGCTGGTATCCAGACTGCAGTTTGCCCCTGAGTCGAGGTGCTGGACCTTGGGCTGCAGTTGGCCGCTGAGGCAAGTGGCGGGGCTAAGGACCGTGCCCAGAAGAGGACGCTGCAGTCCACGGAGCGACGCGGGTCCAAAGAGTGGAGACAGCAGTGACAGCAGGCTTGACACCACTAGCTGAAGGCGGACTGGAAGGGCCAAGAGCTAATTCCCGGGAAGACCAGCAGGAGGCGCTGAGGTGGTGAGTCACACCCCGTCACATACCCCCATAATCTTCCCCATTCACTGGCACTGAAGTTCATCACTGCATTGAATCTGATGGACATGGCTGTGCCATACTGAGAGATGAGTCCTGTACTGTTAATTATGAAGAACTTCATTTTTAATTTTCATCTTGAGCTTCTTCAAACTCCTACACTTTAGGCTGTGCTGCATTACGTAACAGTAGCCACAGTGATACTAACTCCTGCTATTTGACAGAGCTATAACCTTTTGTAACTTTGACCCATGTCATGTGACTGGAGCCAAGAAAGTTCGTTCTCTTTAGCATCACGTGTGTGTATCACACCTTTATCTCTCAGTTGCTGTTGTCCGGACTTGCCTACTTTTGGCTCTTCTTCTTTTCAGAGACTCTTTTGGAAATATCCTATGGATTGACACCTAATATTATGATGTAGGACATCTGTTTTTGAGTTATTAGTTGCCCCAAGGTAGAATAAAGCAGGACACTTTGGTTGATTATTCAGTGACAGTCTCACGCTCACTAGAACTAGGGTGACCAGATGTCCCGATTTTATAGGGACAGTCCCGATTTTTGGGTCTTTTTCTTATTTAGGTTCCTATTACCCCCCACCCCCGTCCCGATTTTTCACACTTGCTGTCTGGTCTCCCTAACTAGAACAGGTTGAAAAATCTGTTTAAAAATATTTGAAAAAAACAAACAAAAAACCTAAAGAGTTTCCATTTCCTATGAAATTTTTCACGATTATTTTTGTCAGGGCCCAGACCAGCTAGGACCAGCTGCTGGCCTGCTCCCTGACTAGATTCACTGCTGGGTAACCAATGAGCCTTGGAACTGACAGAGTAGTCACAACCCCTAACTACCACATCCACAGCTGCACTTGCCTGCCTCCAGCCCTTGTTCCAGTCCCTGCTCCTGCCCTGTGCCTGTCCTGCTCCGACCTTGTTTCTGAATCTGCTCCAGCTCCACCGACTGAGAGCTCCTGCTCCAGCCCCTGTTCCCTTCCTTGGCTCTGCCTTTGGGTTACCATCTGGTGTTTGGCTTCTGTTTCTCTGATACTGACCCTTGGCTCATTCCTGGACTCTGCCCCACTATAGCCAGCTCTAACCAGTAGGCAAAAGTCTCATTTCAGCCACTAGGCCTGACTGCCACCAGCCCGGGTGGTCACATTTCTTCATTTCTTTGTGGTGTGAAAAATCCCACTTTTTTATTTAAGGAGGGGAAACAAACCATTCTCCCCCACCCCTTTCTTCAGGAGAATAAAAAAGAAAGATTTTTTTTAATCTTTAAAATTTAATCTATTTAATTTTAACATAGAGATTTTTCACACCTAAATGAAACAACAACAAAAATTTGTTGATATTTTTCTTCAATGTTCTTCACTTTTGGATTAAACCCTCAAAATGTTAAATGAAAATGGATTTTTTTTCATGAAAATTTCCATTTAATCAAAAAGATGTTTTCAACCCAGAAAATATTTGGATGGAAATTTTTTGACTAATTGTAGAGGAAACCCCAGTTGCCCTCCCCTGCCCTTTTTAGGAGAAGGAGAAATATCTTAGTCCTCTCCACTATCTCTTCATGGTAAGCAGGGAAGAAAAAGCTAGTGCTAGTGCCCTGGCTTGTGGAGAAGATGGAAATCCATGCTATGCTCTCACCTTGAATACTATGTGCAGTTCTGGTCATGACTTGCATTATAAATGGAAAAGGTACATAGAAGAGCAACAAAATGATTAGGGGTATGCAACAACTTCTGTATGAGGAGAGACTGGAACTATTCAGCTTAGAAAAGAGATGACTAAGGGAGGATACAATAGGGGTCTATAAAATCATGAATGGTGTGGAGAAAGTGAATAAAGAAGTGTTATTTACCCCTTCATATAATACAAGAACCAGAGGTCACCCAACGAACGTAATAGGCAGTAGGTTTAAAACAAACAAAAGGAAGTACTTCATCACACAACACACAGTCAACCTGTGGAACTCATTGCCAGAGGATTTTGTGAAGGCCAAAAAAAATTAGATAAGTTCATGGAGGATAGATCCATCAATGGTTGGATGGTCAGGGATGAGATCCCATGCTTTGGGTGTTCCTGGGGCTCTGAATGACAGATGCTGGGACTGGATGACAGTGTATGGATCACTTGATGATTGCCCAGTTCTGTTCATTCCCTTTGAAACATCTGGCATTGGTCACTGTTGGAAGACAGGATACTGGGCTAGGAGGACCATTGGTCTGACTCAGTATGACCATTTTTCTGTTCTTAGGTTAAAAAATCAGCACCACTTCACTTGCCTTCCTAGGAAAGGGAGAAATGACTGGCCTCTCCTCAGATACAGAGTAAAGAAGAACTTAACACCAGAACTCCAGTCTGCTGGAGGCAACAGTGGGGTGAAATGTTTTCTGCTCCCTGTTCCCCTCCCATGAAGAGAGGGAGCCACTTCTCCCAACCACTGGATATGTATGTGTAGGGCCTACTGCCATCTTGTCTCTCCACACCCAAGCCCTCTGCCACACAGGTGGTAGATGCAGAGAAGAAGGGCCTATTCAACAGAAGTGCTGGCATGAGAAGGATAGCCCCATATGAAACTCCTAGCCCTTCGTTGTGGTGGATGATGGTTGTCATATGTACATGGGGATGAAGAAGTAAAGTGGAAAGAGTGGAGATATCTGTTGGGCTTCGCTGTAGGATTCCTAGAGGAAAATATTTACACTATATTTCCCTGGCTGGTCTATTCCTTTGACAACCCTTAATTCTTTGTATATAGCATTACCATGGAGCTAGCATTACTCGACTGAGCAGACTAAGAGCCAAAGCGTCAGTAATAAATGGAGAACTGAACTTCAGGAACTCCACCTGTTTATAGTTAAGAGAATTTCCAAAGCTCATGTAGTTCCCTGTACAAGAAGAAGGCCAAACTCTGGTTTCAGATAAAGAAAGTCATGTTTTCTTTTACTGTCTAGTGCTTAGAAAAGGCAGAAGTTCAAGGGCAAGCATATGACTTGCCTTCGACTAACACGAACCAAAACAACTCATCTTTGGTGAGTACAAAGTGTCCATGGAGCTCCTTCAGTGGATGGAAGGGGAGCAGTTCAGCTTTAGGACAGGAGTGCAATGTAGATGGCGTGTTTGCCCAGAAAGAATAAGCACAAAACCAAATACAACACTGTCCTCTGGGTTTTGTTTTGTGTCTTTTCCCTCCTCTCTCTAAACAATCAGCTCTACTTTGAGGCTGAAAAAAGGGAAATACATAAACTGAAACTGAAACTGAGAATTGGCTATAAAGCGAGGACATCTGTGAAGCTTGCAGGGAAATTTACATGCTTATAAGATTTCAAGTTACACATTTTTTGTTGCTTGGTAACCAGCATCAAAGTTCCCTTTCATGTTTTATTTTCCACTGTATCCCCTGTTTATAGTTTAATTATTACTGTGACATCATAATCCCACCATTGAACAGCTGTCAGAGAGTCTGACTGCTGAGTAAACAGTCTTTTACAATCTCTACTATTCCAGGTTAGTTTACTAAATAGATCAATATTTGGTTTGTAGTCAGAAGGATTAGGACATGGAAGTGCCTTTTGAAAAGCCTCCTTATCTTCCCATTGCCCAGGCACACCTGAGAATTTTGTAAAGAAAAGCAGATTCCCATAGCAAAAAAGAAAAGAAAGGCACATATAAAAGCTGCCCATGGTTCCTGTAAGTGACTTTACAAGGAAAAAGCTCGGTTTCAAAGTACAAAGACACTTTGTTTTGGAATTGGTAATGTATTTAAACATTTATGTAGCCATTCTTTGTTTTTAAGACTGCTTACTGAGGGCATTTTTCCCCTTCATGTACTCTTTGTAAATGGATGCCAGGCCTGCAGGGGTGGGACTGAATGCAAAAAAATTATCTGAACCCTTCCTTCTGGTGCAACAAAACAATTGCTCTGTCTTCTCTAGGACTTGTAGCATCCTAAAAATTTGCTGCATTTCCAGATTTAGTGCCCTGCTCCCACTGAAGGCAATGGCAAAACTCCCATTGGATTTGGTGGTACAAGACTGGGTCTGTGATGGGTTCGGTCACAGAGACCCCCTTGGGACTGTCACCTGATGTGCTGGAATTACCTCTGAGCCCATTTTCCCTGACAGCTTGGGACTTCCAGAACCCTGCCTTGTTGAGCCAGACACACTAGACTGCTGCAACACAGACCCAGGTCTGGTCCACCCCAAAGCTACAGATTTTATGTATTATTGGTTAAGTACCCTCAGTGAGGCGAGTGGTGCATATTATGCAAAAAGGTCCCTTCTTTGAAGAATGTATGAGCACCAGGCCACATCCTCACCCTGCCCCTTCCAGCAGCAGATTTAACTAAACCCCTCCTACACACTGCCATAGGTGCCCAGAGTGCAGCTTGGGACAGAGCACACAGAATGCTCTGGGAAGCCTAGGGAAACAAATGGTACAATATAGCTCACAGGCATTCCAGACAGAAATGATTTGTGGCATTATCTAATCATTCTCCTTGCCCAAGGAGGGTTGTTGTGTACAACATGTTATCCAATGCTTTCATCCAGTCTGCTCTTAAATCAACACAGTGTGAGACAATGAATTCAAACAGGCATTATTTCATGGCTTCCAAACATTTGCAAAGTTCTGGGCTCTTTTCTATTGCACGTTTTGTTATAAATCGGTCGCATGACATCAGTGAACATTAAAAGAAAACACATTTGAATGGATTATAAAATTATCAAAAGATAACTATTGCTCAGAGTACTAATAGAGCTGATTTCAATATAGAGTAATGCTGGGGGGCCTGAATTAGACACACTGTACATGAACCAATAACACTGAAAAATTAGTTTGGTTGTATTTTTGTGTAATGAAGGTGTGAAGCAACCAGTCTGGATTCTGTACAAAGAAAACAAACAAACAAACAAAGAATGGAGGCCCAGAAGGCACCACATCATTTCACTTAGTACTAATATATTGTCTGCACACACTAGTCTGAACAAATAGGTCCCAACAAGTAAGACATACCTGCCAAAAATCAAAGGAATGCCTCAGCTTGTGGGAAGGAAGAGAGGCAGGGAAAAATGATGCATTGAAGGGGGGATTTAGGATCAAAGTGACCCCAGCAGTTATGCCAAGACTTTAGCAAATGATTAGAGAGAGGTAGATTTGTGAGCCCTCCTGTCTCTCTATGCCAAATTCAGAAACGGCTCCCAGACTGTCAAACATTATAGTGACTGTAATGAGATTTTTAAAAGGGTCTTTTGAGATCTTTTAGGTGCTCAGATCCCATAAACTTTTAATCCCCTAGACAATTTGGAAAATCACAGCCTTGTCTCTTTAAAAGACATGGACTTCCAGCCTTGATCATGGACACTTCCTTTATCTTACCATCAATTTCTGAGCAGAACTCTCCACTGAATTCAAAGAGGAATTCCATGTAAAAGGACGTATGACCTCTTGGCACTGTATTTTTACCCACATTTTCAACTTTAATCCCACTATGCCAAACTGTGGCTATTTGTGAATACAATTACCCTCTTCTTTTCTCTTTATAAGTTCCTGATGTCTAATGCTTTTCTCAGCATAGCAAGAGATAGCAAGATTTAACAACACAAACAACAAAAATCAAATTAAAAAGGTCAAGTTATTATTATTTTAGTTGTTTATACATTTTTTGTAACTTAACTGAACTCATAGAAAAGATAGATCAGTCAAGAGTCAGCGTGTCGTACAAACATGGAGAGGCCACAAGGCAGAGGCATGAAGGGATTTTTACTAGCAGTGGAGTGAATCTTATAAGAGCTGGAAGTCCACTCAGGTGTGGATCAATATCCACAAATCTGTATCTGCCCTAGAACTGGTCAAACTATAGGTTGTGAACAATTTATTCAGTGAATTTAGCCTTTTCCCCCCTTGCTTGCCTGGGAACAGTTTAGGACATTTATAATTTGTTATTCAAGATGGTTTTACAGTTCACAGTTTTAACTCAAGATGGTTAAGTCTCAGGCAGACTGTGAAGAGCTACAAAAGGATCTCTCAAAACTGGTTGACTGGGCAACCAAATGGCAGATGAAATTCAATGCTGATAAATGCAAAGTAATGCACATTGGAAAACATAATCCCAACTATACATCTAAAATGTTGGAGGCTAAATTAGCTGTTACAACTCAATGATCTTGGAGTCATTGTGGATAGTTCTCCAAAAACATCCACTCAATGTGCAGCAGCAGTCAAAAAAGTGAATAGAACATTGGGAATCATTAAGAAAGATATAGATAATAAGACAGAAAATATATATTGCCTCTATATAAATCCCTGGTACCCCCACATCTTGAATACTGCATGCAGATGTGGTCGCTCCATCACAAAAAAGATATATTGGAATTGGAAAAGGTTCAGAAAAGGGCAACAAAAATTATTAGGGGTATGGAATGGCTGCCATATGAGGAGAGGTTAATAAGACTGGAACTTTTCATCTTGGAAAAGAGAAGACTAAAGGGGGATATGATCGAGGTCTATAAAATCATGAATGGTGTGGAGAAAGTAAATAAGGAAGTGTTATTTACTCCTTCTCATAACACAAGAACTAGGGGTCACCAAATGAAATTAATAGGCAGCAGATTTAAAACAAACAAAAGGAAGCATTTTTTCACACAACACAGTCAACCTGTGGAACTCCTTGCCAGAGGATGTTGTGAAGGTCAAGACTATAACAGGGTTTAAAAAAGAACTAGATAAATTCATGGAGGATAGGTCCATCAATGGCTATTAGCCAGGATGGGCAGGGATGATGTCCCTAGTCTCTGTTTGCCAGAAGCTGGGAATGGGCGACAGGGGATGGATCACTTGATGATCACCTGTTCTGTTCATTCCCTTTGGGACACCTGGCATTGGCCACTGTTGGAAGACAGGATACTGGGCTAGATGGACCTTTGGTCTGACCCAATATGGCCGTTCTTATGTTCTTATGTTATGTTCAAGAATAGCTTTTACAAATATATTTGCGAAGAGAGATATGATTGCTTTCTATAAACACATCAGAGGGATAAATAGGAGGGAGGGATAATGGTTATTTAAGTTAAGCACCAATGTGGATACAAGAACAAATGGATGTAAACTGGCCATCAACAAGTTTAGGCTTGAAATTAGGCAAATGTTTCTAACCATTAGAGGAGTGAAGTTCTGTAACAGCCTTCCAAGGGGAGAAGTTTGAGCAAAAAACCTACCTGGCTTCAAGACTGAGCTTGATAAGTTTATGGAGGGGATGGTAGGATGAAACTGCCTACAATGGCATATAGCCAATCTATGATTGCTAGTAGCAAATATCCCCAACAACTGGAGATGGGTCACTAAATGGTGAGGGCTCTGATACTACAGATAATTATTTCCCAGGTATTTGGCTGGTGAGTCTTGCCCACATGCTCAGGGTCTAACTGATCGCCACAATTGGGCTAAGGAAGGAATTTCCCCCAGGTTAGATTGGCAGAGACCCTGGAGTTTTTCGCCTACCTATTGGGCATGGGTCACTTGCTGATTTAAACTAGAATAAATGGTGGATTCTCTTTAACTTGAAGTCTTTAAATCATAATTTGGGGACTTCAATAACATAGCCAGAGGTTGGGGTCTATTACAGGACAGGATGGGTGAGGTTCTTTGTCCTGTGATATGCAAGAGGTCAGACTAGATGGTCACAATGGTCTCTTCTGGTATTAAAGTCTATAAGTCTATGAGATATAAATTCTTCATAAGCTGTTCATTAAAAAGGCAACTAATGTTCATCCCTTTGCAGAGGGTCAGCAATAGGCATACACATCACTGACATCTTATTTAAGGTATCAAAAGAGGAAATTGAGAGGGAAAAGAGAGGGAGGAACCCTCTCTCATAATGGAAAAACAAAAGGACATTCAATTAAATTGAAAGGTGGCGATTTTAAAAGGAAATAAAACAGAAAAATCTCAATTAGTCTGTGGAACTCATTGCCACAAGATATCTTTGAGGCCAGGAGCTTAGCAGGATCCCCAAAAGGATAAGACATTTATATGGATAATAAGAATATCCAGGAAGCACAATAGGATTAAAAATAACCAAGAGTTTGGGGCAGGCATATAAAAGTTCTTCGGCTTCAGCCAACTTCTAACTACTGGGGGCAAGGAAGAAACTTTCCTTGGGAACAGGTTATTCCATAACTGCCTATTGTGGGGGTTTTTTGCACCTTCCTCCAGAGCAGCTGGCACTGACTACTGTTATAGACAGGATATTGGACTGGCTGCACCTGCCAGTATTGCAGTTGTTATTTTTTCTGATACCCTCATCCAAGCTGAGTTTGGAGCTGGCAGAGACTCCAGCTCCAATGTACCTAAGAGACCCCCGATCAGCAATTGCAGCCAGTGCTACTCTGCAGTTCCCAAGGTCCTCCATATTTTCTTCTCTGTGAATTCATCACCCCACACACCCTGTGTGCACATGAGCTCTGCTCCAGTTTAGTTCATTCTACTGTTTATGTTGGATTCAGCAGTAGAGCTGGGCTGCCTTGGAAACTCCCTGCCTTGTGAGAGTGTAATTGTTCCCAATTTTAATCCTTTACATTGTTTTTTTAATATAAAAACAGCTTAATGTGATAATTATGGTTATAAATAGAGTCATTATTTTAATAAAATCAGCTTTACAAAAAAACCAACAAAGATTAAATAGATTAAATGCAACAGAGCTCTTGAAAGTGTCAGTTTTCCCATGAGAACTAACATTTACACCTTTCTAATGTTGATAATACAAAAATACATTGCACTAAGGCCTTGTCTACATTAAGCCTTGTCAACACTAGAAAGGTTTTGGCAATATAGCTATACTGGTCCAGCTATACAGGCAAGCTGTCCTAGTGGAGATGCAGCTTATGCAGGCAAAAGAGTTTTTCGGTGTGTACATGAAGACTTTTCCCAACACAGCTATGTTGGTCAAGAATGCGGAAAAAAAAGTCGTCGTTCCCTCCCCCCAAACCAACATGGTTATACTCACAAAACTTTTAAGAACAGACCAGGGCATAGAAAGACATACCACTTTAACTATACTGGTCAAACTGCATCCACACAAAGGCTTGTTCCAATCTAACTATCAGTCCAAAAATCACTCCCCTGACTTACGTAGTTGTACCAGTATAACCGTAGACCATCTCATAAAAAGGTCTTGAAGGCCCCAAACCCAGAAAGTTATTCTGCACAGGCAGCTCCCTACACCCAAGTGGAGTGACTTGTAGGATCAGGATCAAAGTGGAAATGGGACAAACAAATATTTAGGGTATGTCTACATTGGAGATGCAGGTATAATTTGCTGTTAGAAACAGCAGCTAGCTGTGGTTGTGTGGGCATCTGGATGGGGTAGCTACCCCAAGTACATACCTAGGATTTTAGATAGGATCAAACTCGGGGTGTCTAGCCCATTCTGCTGCCCATACAGCCACGGCTACACTGCTATCACAGCTAGAATGGGTATGTCTTCCCAAACTGCAAATTATACTTCCAGCCCCAGTGTAGACACACCCAGAGTGTCAAACTAGAGTAAGGTGAACGATCTGCAGTAAATAATTTTTCTGTGTACCACTTGGCTGTGAATAGCATCTGATGTTTTTGAAAGTATTTGGGGGTTTTTGCGATAATTTATAATTCATTGCAAGTACTCAATATTCATATTTGGAACTGAAAATTGAGCTGTTGTGGATTAATTTTGATTGACTGCAGAAGTCCATGGTATGCTTCTACGCCCTGACTGGATGAGCATAAATCTCTGGGCTTGTCTACACTGCCTTGCAGTTTGGACTGCGGGGGTGTGAATAGCAGTGCACATCAAAGTGCTTGAGCTGTAACTCTGCCATGTGGATGCTGTGGTCACAAACTGAAAGGTTCCTAGCTCCTGTTAAGTAGTTCTCTTCAAACAGGATTACATTAATGAGAACTAGGAACCCTTTAGTTCAGGCCTGCGGTGTCCAGGCAAGGGAGTTACAGCACAGCACATTGATAGAAACAGGCTTTTGGTATAAATACATTTGCGAAGTCAAAATTCCCTTTCCAGAAATATTCTATAACATTCACATCTAATCTGCTGTGTTCATGAACATTCTTGCTATTAACTTCATTCTCTAGAATATTTGCAGAAAGAGCCTGATTCACAGCTTGTTTCTTTGTCAACAAAAGCTGGCAAATATCAATTACAATAAAAAACTTTCACCAACATTTTTGTTTTTGTTGAAAAGCCATTTTTTGTGCAGAAAAAGTTGAGACCAAAAGGTTTAGACCAGCTCTACCTGTGAACCAATGAGTAAGCTGGGGAGAATGGATAATTTCACCCCCCACAACCAGCAAAGCTGGATGGATATGTAGCTTGGAGTATGCGGTGCCTTGTAGTGGAATTATTTCCTCCCAGCACAACAGGGGAGCACTGGAGAAATCGTGACTCCGAGCGATGTCTCGGAAGCACAGTGTGCTCCAAGGCTATTCCTGGGGTGGTGTGGGTTTATACACCCTTCCCCACTCTGTCCCTTGCTCAGGGCTAAAGGCACAATCTAGCCCCAGAAAAAAATGATCTGAGGCCATGTATTTCTCAGGGAAATGCATCCCTGGCACTATACTTGCAGCATTTCAGATGCCAGAGGAGTTGAGAAGAAAAGGGGACCACACTAATAGACAGTTCATTTTCTAGCTTCATTCCAAAAACCAGGGAGAGCTCAGTTGAGGGCAGTTGAACAGAAAAATCTGTGGTATTTGCTGGTTGAAAATTACGATATAGTTCAAACATTTATCTGGTCACTCATTCTTGCCTATTCCAGTTAGCTGCAGGGATCTTACATATTGCTGGTGCTGGCAAGATTTGCCGTTTTCTGTGAGACCCACAGACCATAAAACTAGTTTCATGCAATCCCCTTGGGATATTGGGTAGCGTTTTTGTTGGGAGCTATGCCGCACACGCACTCGCCAGGTGCCACATAGCAACTGCATGTGTCTTGTGGGAAAGCAGACGTCAGCCAAGATAGCCATAACCAGAAAGAGAAATCCTGTTCTTTCCACACAGATGAATGGAGTGGCTATAAATATAAATGTGTGGCTAATAAAACTGTGGTCACATTAGTCACACACAAGGGCTAAAAATGCTTGACCGCCAATGTGCTGCTAGCAGAGAGTCCATGGCACAGTAGGATCCAAGGTTCAGAATGCCTGCTCTCCTTGAAATCATCTTAGGAGATGGACATTAGGAAACAAAGATATTTGAGCAGTTGTATATGTGACTGGGTAAGCACACAGCTTGGGAGCTATTAATCCATCACCATTTTTATCAAGAAGGTCATTAGACAGATACACTTGGCATGATTCTCCGTAAGGGCCCAATCCAAAATCTACTCCAGTCAATGGAAGAATAATCTGTTACCTTCAGGGGGCTTTGGATCAGGGTCTAAAATCAACGTTATGTCTGTGTAACTCCATTGAGACGGATTTGCTGCTGCCCTCCACTCTCTTTGCACCAGTCGGGGTAGGAAACTGCGTTCCCTTAGCACAGTGTCTGAAGAGGGGTGGAAAGGGGACATGTGGCTACTCTCAGATTAGTGCAGCTCCCAAACGGCTCTAATTTATGTCAGGATGGGCGCTGGAGCAAAGGCAAGGAGAGAATCAGAGTGCTCCCAATGTCATAGAATCATAGAATATCAGGGTTGGAAGGGACCTCAGGAGGTCATCTAGTCCAACCCCCAGCTCAAAGCAGGACCAATTCCCAACTAAATCATCCCAGCCAGGGCTTTGTCAAGCCTGACCTTAAAAACCTCTAAGGAAGGAGATTCTACCGCCTCCCTAGGTAACCCATTCCAGTGCTTCACCACACTCCTAGTGAAAAAGTTTGTCCTAATATCCAACCTAAACCTCCCCCACTGCAACTTGAGACCTTTACTCCTTGTTCTGTCATCAGGTACCACTGAGAACAGTCTCGATCCATCCTCTTTGGAACCCCCTTTCAGGTAGTTGAAAGCAGCTATCAAATCCCCCCTCATTCTTCTCTTCTGCAGACTAAACAATCCCACCCACCTCTGCTGCGCTGAGCAGATTTTGGCCACAGCAGAAAATCTGGCCTGCTGGTTTCAGTGGGGTTACTCCTGAATTACACCAGTGTGAGATCAGAATCAGGGAGGGTCGGCATCCTGACTTGGTTAATGTACTTTTTCTTTCATTTGTGCTCACAGTGAAGCCTCCTGCCTCAGTGGCACAACACACCCACAAGGTACATGGCATTATAACTGGTCACCAATTTTTTTTCCTCACCTGCAAAAAAAATTTGTTGAAAAAAATATTTTTGGCCAATGTTTTTCTTCAAAATTTTTGGTGTTTTGATCAGAAACCCCAAACCTAAAAACTGGTTTTCAAAAACCAAAAAGTTCTGTTTGGGGGGTTTTGTATTTTCAGTGAAAACCTGAAAATTTCTGAGAAAAAATTAATTTTTTTGGTGAAAATTTCCATTTCATGTTGATTCCATTTTCACTGATATTTTTTTAACCAGTTCTACAGGGCATTCCTTATAAATACAATGCATGACTTCCAACATGTCCTTGTTTATGCACACAGCCCCCACTGTTCTGGTTTTAACTAACAGCTCATATCGACATCATTCTTAGAAGCTATGCACTGAAGCCAAATACTGATCTCAGTTACATAAGTTGGAACCAGCAGTAACTCCATTAAATTCAGTGGGATTATTATGGATTTACAATGGTGTAACTGGGATCAGAATCTTGTTCTTGCTTTTCCAGTTTTCGTCATACCTCCAGGGAGACCAAACCCAGGGGAAAATAGGTAAGAGAAAGAGGGGGAGTTGGCTATGTGAGAGAATTAGTGGATATTTGAGAAAAGGAAAAGTGCCTCCATACCCTGCTTCCCAATTTAAAATTACATTTATTTAAGGAAAAGAAGCCACCAAATAAGAGCATTTTCAAGTCATTTTTCCTTGCAGACACCTTTTTGGTAATCAGAGTAATGTGACAATGTAGGGCTAGATCCTCAGCTAATGTAAGCAGACTTAACTCCATTGAAATCAAGCTTTTCCCCCGTAACAAGAACAATGTTCACAACATTAACCAGCTCCCTCTCTTCCTTTCCTTCACCCCAAAACCCTCCCAGCAAAAAACAAAAACAGAGAAAACCTACTCAAAGCAAAGTTTCTATGGCCAGAAAAGGAAGAAGAGACCAGGACTGCAGTAGGGACCTCAGTACTGACCTCAGTACTGACAACATATTGTATGTAAAGGTGCTCAGATACTGTGGTCATGAGTGACAGCACGAAACAGTAGGAAGGAGTTAAGCAAACTTAACCATGGACGTTCTATCTGGTGTTGGATACGGAGTTATGCAAATCATGGAGGTCTCACTTGATTAAAGGGAACATTTTCTTTAGTGTCTGTTCACTTTCACTTTGGCCAGCATCACCCCATTCCCATGGAAATAACCTAAGGGAAGAGCCCAGCGGGGAGAAAAATTCTGAGAATCCCCTTGCCGAGTTTTCCCTGAATCATCCCATCAGGAGCTTGGGTGTCTATTTCTTCCTGGAGCTAGCACCATTTCTGTCCCCAAATCTTGAGCTTCCCCTAGGATCTGTGCATAATCTGGGGGGGGAGACATTTGGGAGGGGGCGATCTTCAGGACATCAGAGCTATCCATGCAGAGGCTATGTGACTCTGTGCTGGCTCTGAGGTCCTCTGCCCTCCTTCCCTGCCAACTACCCAACCCTTGATTTAACAGGCAGATTTTACATTGCATTTTATTGCAATGACATTTCCCCCAAAGATCTATTTAAGTGGCATTCCCGAGCACGGAAGGTGGGCACAGTAAAGATGGGAGAGGTAGAGCATTTCAGAGTAGAAATATTTTGGGTTTTGATTTTTTTGCCAAAACCTCCTAATTCCCCATTTTCTGTGGAAAATTTTGACTTTTCATCCTTCCATTCAAAAATGTTGAGCCAAAAAGTTTCCAACAAAAGTTTTCAACAAAATCTTGATTTTTTTTTTTTGCAGAAAGCTTACACTTTTACAAAAAATGCCATTTAGTCAAAAACCCAATTTTCTAGAAAAAATCAGTTTTGACAGAAATTTTTTGACCAGGCCTATTAGGGGTAATACTGTTTGTCCTCTGTTAGAAGAAAATGACTGAGATTCCTTATGTTGCCATATAACAGTCTATGGCCATAATTAACCTTTTGTGGGCCCAGTGCCAAACATATTTGTGGGCCCCATGGAGGCAATGGAGCCTGGCGCGGGGAGGTCAGTCCCCAGAGCGAGGGGCCAGCCAGGGGCAATGGAGCCTGGCGCGGGGAGGTCAGTCCCCAGAGCGAGGGGCCAGCCAGGGGCAATGGAGCCTGGCACGGGGAGGTCAGTCCCCAGAGCGAGGGGCCAGCCAGGGGCAATGGAGCCTGGCACGGGGAGGTCAGTCCCCAGAGCGAGGGGCCAGCCAGGGGCAATGGAGCCTGGCACGGGGAGGTCAGTCCCCAGAGCGAGGGGCCAGCCAGGGCATTGGGGCCTGGCGCGGGGAGGTCAGTCCCCAGAGCGAGGGGCCAGCCAGGGCATTGGGGCCTGGCACGGGGAGGTCAGTCCCCAGAGCGAGGGGCCAGCCAGGGCATTGGGGCCTGGCGCGGGGAGGTCAGTCCCCAGAGTGAGGGGCCAGCCAGGGCATTGGGGCCTGGCGCGGGGAGGTCAGTCCCCAGAGCGAGGGGCCAGCCAGGGGCAATGGGGCCTGGCACGGGGAGGTCAGTCCCCAGAGCGAGGGGCCAGCCGGGGGCAATGGAGCCTGGCACGGGGAGGTCAGTCCCCAGAGCGAGGGGCCAGCCAGGGCACTGGGGCCTGGCACGGGGAGGTCAGTCCCCAGAGCGAGGGGCCAGCCGGGGCATTGGGGCCTGGCACGGGGAGGTCAGTCCCCAGAGTGAGGGGCCAGCCGGGGCACTGGGGCCTGGCACGGGGAGGTCAGTCCCCAGAGTGAGGGGCCAGCCAGGGGCAATGGAGCCTGGCACGGGGAGGTCAGTCCCCAGAGCGAGGGGCCAGCCGGGGCATTGGGGCCTGGCACGGGGAGGTCAGTCCCCAGAGTGAGGGGCCAGCCAGGGGCATTGGGGCCTGGCGCGGGGAGGTCAGTCCCCAGAGCGAGGGGCCAGCCAGGGGTATTGGGGCCTGGCGCGGGGAGGTCAGTCCCCAGAGCGAGGGGCCAGCCAGGGGCAATGGAGCCTGGCACGGGGAGGTCAGTCCCCAGAGCGAGGGGCCAGCCAGGGGCAATGGGGCCTGGCACGGGGAGGTCAGTCCCCAGAGCGAGGGGCCAGCCAGGGCATTGGGGCCTGGCACGGGGACGTCAGTCCCCAGAGTGAGGGGCCAGCCAGGGCATTGGGGCCTGGCACGGGGAGGTCAGTCCCCAGAGCGAGGGGCCAGCTAGGGGCAATGGAGCCTGGCGCGGGGAGGTCAGTCCCCAGAGCGAGGGGCCAGCCAGGGGCAATGGAGCCTGGCACGGGGAGGTCAGTCCCCAGAGCGAGGGGCCAGCCAGGGCATTGAGGCCTGGCACGGGGAGGTCAGTCCCCAGAGCGAGGGGCCAGCCAGGGCATTGGGGCCTGGCGCGGGGAGGTCAGTCCCCAGAGCGAGGGGCCAGCCAGGGGCAATGGAGCCTGGCACGGGGAGGTCAGTCCCCAGAGCGAGGGGCCAGCCAGGGCATTGGGGCCTGGCACGGGGAGGTCAGTCCCCAGAGTGAGGGGCCAGCCAGGGCATTGGGGCCTGGCACGGGGAGGTCAGTCCCCAGAGCGAGGGGCCAGCCGGGGCAATGGAGCCTGGCGCGGGGAGGTCAGTCCCCAGAGCGAGGGGCCAGCCAGGGCATTGGGGCCTGGCGCGGGGAGGTCAGTCCCCAGAGCGAGGGGCCAGCCAGGGGCAATGGGGCCTGGCACGGGGAGGTCAGTCCCCAGAGCGAGGGGCCAGCCAGGGGCAATGGAGCCTGGCACGGGGAGGTCAGTCCCCAGAGCGAGGGGCCAGCCAGGGGCATTGGGGCCTGGCACGGGGAGGTCAGTCCCCAGAGCGAGGGGCCAGCCAGGGCATTGGGGCCTGGCGCGGGGAGGTCAGTCCCCAGAGTGAGGGGCCAGCCAGGGCATTGGGGCCTGGCGCGGGGAGGTCAGTCCCCAGAGTGAGGGGCCAGCCAGGGGCATTGGGGCCTGGCGCGGGGAGGTCAGTCCCCAGAGCGAGGGGCCAGCCAGGGGTATTGGGGCCTGGCACGGGGAGGTCAGTCCCCAGAGCGAGGGGCCAGCCAGGGCATTGGGGCCTGGCACGGGGAGGTCAGTCCCCAGAGCGAGGGGCCAGCCAGGGCATTGGGGCCTGGCACGGGGAGGTCAGTCCCCAGAGCGAGGGGCCAGCCGGGGCATTGGGGCCTGGCACGGGGAGGTCAGTCCCCAGAGCGAGGGGCCAGCCGGGGCATTGGGGCCTGGCACGGGGAGGTCAGTCCCCAGAGCGAGGGGCCAGCCGGGGCATTGGGGCCTGGCACGGGGAGGTCAGTCCCCAGAGCGAGGGGCCAGCCAGGGGCAATGGAGCCTGGCACGGGGACGTCAGTCCCCAGAGTGAGGGGCCAGCCAGGGGCATTGGGGCCTGGCGCGGGGAGGTCAGTCCCCAGAGGGAGGGGCCAGCCGGGGCATTGGGGCCTGGCACGGGGAGGTCAGTCCCCAGAGCGAGGGGCCAGCCGGGGCATTGGGGCCTGGCGCGGGGAGGTCAGTCCCCAGAGCGAGGGGCCAGCCAGGGCATTGGGGCATAGCACGACAGGGGAAGCCCTGCTCCGCCCAGCCCAGCCCAGTGCAAAGGCACTATTTACAAACCGGCAGTTGCCAGACGCACAGTGGCCTGCCGGCCTTGTGCTGCCAGCGTGCCCCTTCCCCTCGGGGGCAGGCCCATGCCTGGCAGGCCCCCCCCCGTCCAACACCCACCCAACTCCCTATGGCCAGAGGCCCCTATGGACCCATTATGCCCAGTGCCCCCCCAGATCCACCCACAAATGCACAGCACCCTGCACAACACCATCCCTGCCCACAGCCCCACCACAACTGCCCAGCACCCGCCACACAGAACCCCCACTCCCTAGTGCCCCAACACACAGATCTTTCCCGCCCCTTCACAGCCCAGCCCCCACCCCCATACTCCCCACAGTCCCACTCCCCCACGCCCTGCCTCCCGGCCGCACTCACCGGCCCTGCTGGGAGGCGACTGTATCTGCTGGGCTGAGCCGGCAGCACAGCCAGGGCTGGTCCCGGGGCTGGGAATTGCTCCATCCCCTCGGGAGTGGTGCGATCAGCCAGGCCAGGACCTGCCCCGGCTGGGTTCCCTCAAGACACACTTGCCTGGAGGGGCCCAGTCAAGCCCCTCACACCGTCTCCCCACCTCTGCACCTGGCTGAGGCTGGCCAGGCTTCACACCAGTCCCAGGCGGCTCAGCTCCCGGCAGACAGGTGGGGCCACACAGGCCTGGAGCCGGTGGTGCACTGGGGTCCTGCCAGGGGGCTGAGAGGAGCAGGGGGTGAGGTCAGGGGGTGTAGAGGAGCCCTCAGCCAGCCGGCAGGCAGGCCGAGAGGAGCAAGTGGTGGGCAGGGGGAGTCAGCGGGGTGGCGGGGCGCAGTGCAAGTGGAGCAGGCCGGCGCCCCTTCTGAGCATGGGCCCGGCTCCATGGAGCCACTGGAGCCATTGTAAACCCGGCACTAGCTCTCTAAGGAGATTAAGGGAAGTTGCACTTCCCACAGGTGGGGCATTTTGAATTTCCCTTCACCCTGAGGTTACAATTGAACCCATTAGAGTCTTATATTTTATTTGAACTATTATCTTCTATCTCAAAGTTGCCACCTTCCACTCAGTTTCCTACTGAAACCATATGAAACCTGACATTACTCCAGGTTTCAAGGTAAAGATATTAATGTGCCTTTCAACATTTCACTAACTTCAAGGAGGCTGCTCTGAATTTTGGGTTTGTAACAAAAGCCCCAGTAGTAGCATTTGGTGTGCCCTCAGGTTCCATTGCGAACCTGTCACATAGCTCTAGCTGGCTATGAGATGGGGAAAGCGTGACTCCCTGGAACCAGATTTTCAGAACAGCTTGACTCCCATTTACAGCATTGCTGCTGATATCAAGCATTCAAAAATCATGAGACAGCCTTCAAAAATCAAGAGATTTAAAAATATATGTAAATACGTTTGGGGTGCTTTTGATTTGTTTTCTTGTTTTTTAGCTGTTAGAAGTCATCACATAAGGGGGTGGATATTGGTATGGAGTCCTGCGGTATGGACTCTCCACTCCCTGGTCCCTCTGTGAGGTGGCAATTGCTGTTTAGTTTCTGGCCTTAGCCGTGTGTGTGTGTGTGTGTGTGTGTGTGTGTGTGTGTGTGTGTGTGTGAGAAAGGATATGGCACATTACAAGTGCATATATGTACAAAGTATGTTGGACTATGATATACTTAGGCAGTATTGCCACCCCTAGAATTTAAAAATCATGGGTCAGACCACCAAGAAATCATGAGATCAGCTTAAAAACCATGAGATTTTAAGCATATTTTGAGTTCTGTTTATTTGACTTCTGGCTTTTGAACCTTTAGGTTCACGTTTTCAAGATTTTCTTCATGATCACGAGGCCGAGAAACTTACTTTTTTATTTTAAATGGAAGCAGAGATTCTGTTGTATTCAAATGACTCCAGGAAGTGGGGCTTTAAGAAAAATATCAAGTACCATGACACATAATAAAGTTGTGAAAGTTCACAACACATATCTATTGTATGGTCCCATTGTTGTTTTGTTTAACTGGCAGACACAGGAGAAACAAATATTTACTAATAGGGGAAAAAAGGATTTATTCTAATACAAGTACACATAGGAATGCAGAAAGAAAGTGCCCTGCCTTTCCTTAATGTTCACAAAATGAATGTGTAGATTTCAAAATAAAATAAAATAAACCTTCATTTAGTTATAACTGATTGATAATGCCCCTTTGACCTTTTTCAAGATGTCTGCGTATTTGGGGGAAAGAAAGGGGCGAAGGAATATGCACTGACTCAAAACGAGACAAGATAGCAGTTATCATTACAATTATGCATGTGTGTTTTTATGAACTCACATGAAAAGCTGCCTAAGTTGGGGCTTATGCTCCTCGAGGTTGCTAAGGCTGAGTGTTCTGCACATTTAAAAGCAACCATTGTACACCAGATAATGTCTATGTTTTGGAATACTTGTTTTGTCCTTTGATGCAAAATTATTTTATAATGTCTCTCTCTAGTGTAGTCCCTGGAAACCTATTGTTTAATTTGTAAATTTAAAAACATTGCATACAGGTAAAGGATTTGGAGTTTTAATTTTTGAACTGTGTTCTAATTGTTTCATTGCAAATTTCATTCAGGCTGGCTTGCACTTGAAGTTGGTTGTTGCTGCTGTGGCTTTTTTAGAGCTATTATTTATTTCACTGATGAAAAAATAGCATGGAGAAAAGGCGAAGAAGCAGCACAAATTGAAGCCTGTGTTACATGAGGTTTACTTTGAAAACTCCTTTAATGTGATTTGGTAAGATCTGGATTAAGTTCTTTGGCGGTATTGTTTGAAATATGCTGTAAATATCTCAGCTTGTTTTTTTCTTGCATGACTTCAGTGTTTTTCTGCCTATAGACACCGTCTCAAATCATGGACATCCTAAATTCCTAACATGAGAAAATATTGAGAGCTCTGGAGGCAGGAGGTGAGCCATGGCTGCTGCTTACCCTGCAAAATTTGTTCAGTTATCTGTTACCTTTGAGAGTCACAATCTTGTCCTGGTTTCCTCCTTGTTCATGGAGCAAGTGAGCATCAGCACAAGTCCTTTTGTTGGTTCAGATTACTCCTGACTCTGTGCTGGCTCCAGTGTATAGTGTTGTGGGCTTGTGGGGACTAAGACTCCAGCCATGTGTCACCAATGTCTGCTCCCTCCCCACCCATGCTAGAGGGGGAGTAGCAGCCCAGTAGTGAAATGGGAACAACTTAAACCTTTTGAATTTTTTTCTGGGTTTTTTTTTTGGTAATTTCCACCAGTTGTACTCAAATTTAGATGCTGTTGACTCATTTTTAATATTACCAGTTGACCTTGATTAAAATCTGACAGAAGCAGCAAGGTAGATGATTTACGGTCTTTAAAAGCAAAATGTTGGGCTTTCCACAAGTGAAATAAACAAAATTACTAGAAACCAGTGTTCCAGGAGACTGTTTGCAGGAGTAAAGCTTCATCCATGTGAGTAACAAAATCAGAATCAGATCCTTCGGGTTTGATCTTGCTCCCAATTCAAGTCAATTGGGAGACTCCCAGATGTAAATTACACCAATGCAATAGAAAGGGAGCTATTTTATTCTGCCCTGCATTATCTTTATATGAGGCTAAATTGTGCTTTCAGGCCCCAGTTCAATTAAGCTTGTACTTAACTTCTACTCATGAAAACACTTGTTTGTGCTTAAATTTAAGCAGGAGCTTAAATCCTATTAAATTCAATGGAATTTAAGCGCCTGCTTAAAGCTAAGTATATGCTCAAGGTTTTTCCTGAACAGGAATGTTTTTCTGACATAAGGCGTCGGTTACAACAGTATAAATCCTAAGAAACTACACTGACTTCACTGGAGTTATTTGAATTATTGTTTGCAGTGTTGTTGTAGCCATGTTGGTACCAGGTATGAGAAAGACAAGGTGGGTGAGGTAATATCTTTTATTGGACCAACTTCTGTTAGCGAAAGAGACAAGCTTTCAAGCTCCACAGAGCTCTTCTTCAGGACAGTAGAGCTCTGTGGAGCTCGAAAGCTTGTCTCTTTGGGTACGTCTTCACTACCCGCTGGATCGGCGGGTAGTGATCGATCTATTGGGGATCAATTTATCACGTCTAGTGTAGACGCGATAAATTGATCCCCGATCACTCTGCCGTTGACTCCGGAACTCCACCGCGGTGAGAGGCGGAAGTGGAGTCGATGGGGGAGCGGCAGCAGTCGATCCTGCACCGTGAGGATGCGAGGTAAGTCGAACTAAGATACATCGACTTCAGCTACGCTATTCTCGTAGCTGAAGTTGCGTATCTTAGGTCGATCCCCCCTTCCCCCAGTGTAGACCAGGCCTTTCGCTAACAGAAGTTGGTCCAATAACAGATATCACCTTAACCCTTGTCTCTTTTACTTGAATTACAACACTAACTGAGGGCAGAGTTCAGCCCATCAAAATGCAGGCTTACTACATATAACATGCATTTAACATGCTATTGTTTAATATTGTAAAGAAACAGTTTGTGTATAATCATCACATGTTGTATTTTCAAGTAATATCTGGCTACTAAATTTCAAAGCAAGTTATCAGCCTGACTCTCTGCTAAGGCATTGGCTATTTGGTTCACTGCTAGGAGCCTGGTTTGCTTTTCAGAATGAAGTATGCTAACGGGAAATGCATTGAAGTCTTAGTTATTTTTAGGCAGAGCGCTGATAGGAGAGGAAATAAAATTATTAAAATCAGATCACACTTTTCTAATGGCTTGTAGACAGCCATTTTGCTGGAACTGAAAACAGAACCCTCCCAGAACCCATAAAGATTCAACACACATTTTTATACCATGTCAGATTTTAGACAACAGACAGATGATTTAATTGCCTCCTCTAATCCTCTCTTAAAACAACCATCAACAACAGCATAAACCCCTCAGCACTGATTTCCATTCATGGTTTTTTTCATGGGTTTGGATAGGGGCACTATGTTGCTGAACCCCACATCCTGTAGTAAAGAGAAGGAAAATCAGGATGTGGGTGGTCCCCTCCGCATGCAGGTCTGACAGAGAGTGATTTGGCCCTAAGCAGGGAAATTAAGGTTCCTCAAGTAGGAGCATTTAGTAAAGGTGACAAGCCACCTTAACCTGAGTAAGTCGAGGCAGATCCTTAGCTGGGTATATTCTGGTAGCTCCACTGAAATCAACCGAGCTATAATAATTTACCCCATCCAGTGGAATCAATGGCGCTATGACAATTTACCCCAGCTGTGACTCTGACCTCCTGACTTCCCTGGGAGCTGCTACCTGGTCAGCACTTATGAAAAACAGGTTTATTTTGTAGGTGACTAGATACGAACATAAGAGCCTAACTTTAGGTTCCCTTTAAAAAAAAATAATCTTGGCTTAGAAATGTGTTATTCTTTGGTTATTTACCCAAAAGTTTGGATTCTTCTCCAAAGCTCATCTGAACTATCTAGACTTTAGGGGTGAAATCCTGGCTCTACTGAAGTCAATGTCAAATCTTCCATTGAGCTCAACAGGAATGGGATTTCCACGGAGGGGACTACAGAGGTGGGGTGGAAGTCTCACAAGAACAGTGTTTTAAAGTCAGTATTTCCCATGGTGTTTTGACGCCCATGCTTCTGGTCCAAGCCAGACCTTGGAAATACAGAGGTAGGCAAAATGTAAATAATGAAATAAAAAGGTAAGGAAACTTTCATTAGCCTCACTCTAGGTTCTCTGAGTTCTGGGCAAGGTCTTAAGGTTTATGGAGGTCTTATTGTAATCCACACTGATTCACACATCCCTATCCAACAGAACTCCAAAGCTTACATCCCCTCCACCCGTCACTCAAAACACCCTCCCATTCTGCATATGGCTATGATAACCTTAAACACACTGAGAAGAAATTTACTCTGCAAGTAGTCCCATTGACTTCATTGTGGAAGGTACTATTAACATGAGAAAGGATATCAGAGTCTGGTCCATAGTGATGTTACATATACTTTACAAGATCTAAGGCGGGGCAGAGTAAAGATATGGTAAGAACCAGCTTGTTAAGGATTGGGAACGACGTAACCTCACCATTGCATACTCTGTGTTTTGCCATTTTTCTTAGTTTATAGTTACCCCTTTGGAAATGTTTTATGAATTTGGACATTTTCAAGAAGTTATTACGCCCTGTTGAGTTATTAGCACCTCCTTGAGAACTTTATGACTTCATCCATTCAGAATTTCTCGCCATGGCAACAAAACTTTAGTATAACAATACTGCTAAAATGCAGTGTACTTGTTTCCTCTGTATATCTTAGGGAAAGACATTAAGTAGGGGGAATCATGTTGCCTTTATTGTAAATTATTTCACAATTGTTTCTTTTGAATCTCTAGACCTGCTCTGTTTTCAATAAACTTTACAAGAAATTTAACATTTCAAAAAGGCAATAATTAAGTGCATTGTATATGCATGAATCATAATGAAAGGGGATTAGATAACATTAAATGCTCATATAAAGGTACTTGACATTTTATAGTTGGTAGTTGTTTCCTAGTTTAAAAATTTTTTTGGATGAAGTAGTGCTGCTGGAGCTGAAAGGTTCTTGACTGGGAATTACATGTATTAAAATGACATCTATGTAAGCTGGCAATGAAGCAAAGAAGCTATGTCTATTTACACCAATTGACAATCTGGCCTTTAGGTTACAGATCTGCACTTGTTAAAGTTGCTTGTACCTACTGCATACCTAAATACTGTCAGAGACAATAACTTACTATGTGTTTGTACAGCCCTGCCCTAATGGACCTTGATCTCATTGGCCTCTGGGTGATACTGCAATATATGAATATTAAATCTATGAATTATTATTAATAATTATTATTTTAATACACTTTGAAGACTTTGAAACACTAAATAATAGTAAAGCTATTTCATAATCCTCATGAGAGTCTGAGTACAGCTTCTTTTTGTTTTATTAGCCACAATAGATTTTTTTTTTTACAAATTCCTTCATTATTTAGTGAATGGCTTATATGAGCATTCCAACCCACGAGTTGCTCATGAATTCTTAGGCCTTGTTTACACTACAAAGTTTTGTCAGCAAAAGCTGCCTTTTGCTGACAAAACAGGGGAGGTGTACAGACTACAAAGCTACGTTTGGCAGCTAACCTTTCAAGAAGAGGCATAAAGCCTTTTGCGGCAAAGTTAAAGCAACAAAGCGTGAGTGTAGACACTGCTGTTTGTTTTGTTGACAGAACTGGCTTTCAACAGTGTGATGCATGACCAGAAAGGGTTAAGCATCCTGCAGGATAAATGACTCAAATTCAACCCTTGAAAACATATGGGTAGATAATATTTGTGTTTTTGTGTATTTACATATATATTGGTAGAGGTCAACAATGTAATCAAACAGTCCCTGTCTATGGTGTATTCTGTTAATTCAGAGATCAAAAGGATATCTTAAAATTTAAATGAACTGTAAACATAGGACATCGCTGTATTCAACTTTCTTTGAAATGCACAGAGAATCATCTGCGAATGGTGGGAAAACAGGATAGTGCCTTATATTAATCTGTGTGGATAATTACCGGTGATGCTTAGGAAATGGGTCCACTTCAAAGTCCCCATGAGTGACTGTTTGCCGAAGGACTCTGAGCTGTCACAAGAAGGCCTGAAACTGTATAAAAATGTTTGGGTCCCAATCCTTTTTATCTCGGATCTGCTTGAGGCTTTATGCAGGGGAAGCCTAAGCCATAAGGAATGAGATCTCAAGAACTGTACTCATGTCTGTTTGTATACTGATCTTTTAACCAATTCTCTCTCTTTTCTTTTTTAATAATTTTTAGTTTAGTTAATAAGAATAGGCTGTAAGGGTGTATTTGGGTAAGATTTAGCATATTCAGTAACCTGGGAGGTATTGTGTCCAATCCTTTGGGATTGGTAGAACTTTTTTATATGATGAATAAGATTTTCAGTAATCCTCATCATATTTGACTTGGGTATCTGGGTGAAGGCCTGAGGCTGGGTTACTTTAAAGGAACTGTGTTGTTGGCTTCTGGGTAACCAGTGAGGTATTATACAAGCTGTTTTGTGCTGGCTTGGTAAATCTAAGTATTGGAATATCCACCAGCTTTGGGGATTGTCTGCCCCATTCTTTGCAGTTCACCCTAATTGAGTGACCTCAGTTGGCTCCCCTGGGACTCCAGTCACAGCCAGTATCCCACAATGCCTGCCATGACCACTCTGCACACTGTTTTGATCTCTCCTGCCCTGCAGGCACGTGCCCCTCCCCTTTCCAGACTCTGGGAAGTATATGACAGCTGAGCTGAGTGTGCTGCTAATTTGGGGAACAAAAAGCAAATAATTGAAATGCTCCTGTTCTGCCCGGCACTAGGAACACAGCGTGCTGCAGGGAGCGGCGGCGGGGTGGGGGGGGGGGGAGGGAGGGAGTGCAAAGGGGAGAGCGGGAGGGACTGCTGTGCTGCTTTGACATTCCTCAGCATGGAGAGCTCACAGAGCTGGTCAGGATGTTGCCGGCACAGAGGGCCCGAGGGGGGCAACAGCGGGGTTCGTTGCCCGGTGTGCTTCGCGCCAATGAACACACCAGTGTGGAGAAGCAGACAAAGTTTATTCAAGAGCTCTGAATAGGCACTAGGAGACCAGCATGTCTCAAATCAAGCGCGCTGATACAAGCAGTTTTTCCCTTTTTATCCTTTCCTTCCTCCCCCCCTTCCTTCCCTACCTCCCCCCCTTCCTCCCCCTGTAGCACTTACATTAAACGACCTTAGCTGTGTAGCTTGTTCGCAATGTTCCCTTCTGCAAGTTATTTTGTCCTTCAGCTAGAAGCATGTAGGTTCCCCTTATCACTACCGCTTTCCAGCTGCTGGCCTGTGAGGTTAGTAAAGTTTAACATGGAGGGGCTTTGGTTCACTTTGGCCTAGAGCGGGGGGGCTTCATCGACTCTCGTGGTCTTCCACCCCCCCCCCCCCGAGTTACCTAGGGTGATGCCTAGTGACACCAACAAGGATGCCGCTCCCGGCAGCTGAGGAGGCTGTGGGAGAACTTGGAGGGAATCACAGAAACATAGGAAGGTAGGCAGAGTGGGCTGCTTCGAG
>NW_027045133.1:0-148047 GCF_028017835.1 Emys orbicularis | reverse complement strand
AGAGGTGGCAACTTCCTCTAGGTGCTTCCCTTGTCCGACAAGCATCACGTCCATCTGGCCTGGGTTCTGCTTTAAGTTAGAGGCTCTTCGTCTTGGTGCAAGGCAATGGGAAAGCTGGGGGATGGTGCTGCCTAGCTTTGGTGTGTCATAGGAACTGGAGAACTGAGTGTCCTGTTTTCAGTACGTACTATCTCATCGCTGTCATTCCGCCTGCCATGGCTTCAGGGAGCTGCTGAATAAGAGAGGGAGAGGCTAGCGGAACTTCACAGGTGAGGAAGGGCCTGGAGGTGAAACTGGCCATTGTGACCCCCTAGCTTAGTTCTGGAGCCAGGAGTGGAGGCATCGTGAACACTTTGGGGAAATGGGCCAAGAGTTTCCCATCCCGGCTATACATTCCCAGCAATAAATCAGAGTAAAAAGTAGCGCCGTTCCTGGCTCCCAGCTGTTTTGGTCAGATTTTCAGAGCACAATTCAGACTTTATTCTTTCATCAAGAGCTTTCCTGTTTACGAGGGGGCAGAGGAGGTAAACATCTCTGACGGAATGTCTCATGACTGCAGAATGTGGCTGAACACAAAGGAGCATGGAGAAAGGAAACACTGTACGCTTTGTGAGCAATATTACAACCATGCGGCAGTCTCACTGCAAAAGTGTCCTGCCTAAATCCTGTGCTAAACAACACTCAAAATGCAAAAGCATGTGTGGCAGTGAATTGTAATTGCCAGCGTAGGAGTGGATGCTAGGAACTCCTGAATTCAAATCCTCTATATGCCATTGACTCACTAGCATACATGAACGCAATTTCAATGACTCCAGTGGAGCTGCTCCCGCTCACTACACCTATGAATTTAGTCCTGGGAGGTTATGTGACTTAGGTCAGATAATGGTGTACATTAGAAAACATGCACTGGTTTAATTAAATTGACTAAATTAATATGTACACCAGTGCAAACCCCTAATATAGATGTACTTAACTTGTTTTAACCCTTGCTTAGATCAATTAAGATTAATTTGGTAATTTACCAACATAAACAAAGCCAATTTAAGAAAGTGTGTCTACTTTAGGGGTTTGCACCAGTGTAGCTGTCTACAGTGGCTCATGAGCATGAGTACCAGCCTCAGGGCAGCCTGGGAAGAAGCAGGGCACAAACCCCAAACTGGCTGTGAGTTCTACACTTAGGGCACATCTACACTGACAAAGTTACAGCACAGGCAGTTACAGCGCCGCTCAGAGAGAGCGCAGAAGGAAAACCGCTGTTGTGTGTTCACACTGATAGCTGCCTGCACAATAGCGTGTTCACACTTGTGGCACTTGCAGCGCTATTCAAAGCGGTGCACTCTAGGCAGCTATCCCACAGAGTACCTCTTTCTCTTTTGCCGCTAAGACTTGTGGGAAGGCGGAGGGAGTCGCGGGGCATCCTGGGTCCAGTCCCAATGCCCTGTGATGCATTGCTTCGCATCCCAGCAATCCCTGTGCTTCCGTCTGCATTTGGCGCCATCTTTCAATGGTTTGTGTACTGCACGCCCTGCCTCTTTCAGGGTGCAGGAATGGATCCCGAACTGCTGACCAGCATGCTGCTCGCTGTGACCAACACGTCACGAGTGGCAGTGGAGTTATTCCTTAAACTACAAAGGCAAGAGGAATGCGACATTGATCTCACCACGTGTAGTAGCTACGACTTGAGATTACTTGTGGCATTCACGGAGGTGCTGACCACAGTGGAACGCCACTTTTGGGCTTGGGAAACAAGCACTGAGTGGGGGATTACATCGTGATGCACGTCTGGGATGATGAGCAGTGGCTGCAGAACTTTCGCATGAGGAAAGCCACATTCATGGGACTGTGTGATGAGCTCGCCCCAGCCCTGCGGCACAAGGACACGAGAATGAGAGCTGCCCTGTTGCTGGAGAAGCGTGTGGCGATTGCGCTATGGAAGCTGGCTACTCCAGACTGCTACCGATCGGATGCTAACCAGTTCAGAGTAGGAAAGTCAACCGTTGGAGTCATGTTGATGGAAGTGTGCAGGGTCATTAATCGCATCCTGCTCCAAAAGACCGCGACTCTGGGCAGTGTGTGTGACATTGTGGATGGCTTTTCACAAATGGTCTTCCCTAACTGTGGAGGGGTGATAGATGGCACGCACATTCCAATTCTGGCACCAGACCACCTAGCCACAGAGTATATTAATCGCAAGGAGTATTTCTCAATGGTTCTCCAGGCGCTTGTGGATCACGGTGGGCGTTTCACAGACATTAACGCAGGCTGGTCCGGAAAGGTGCATGACACACGCATCTTTCAGATCACTGGCCTGTCCAGGAAGCTGCAAGCAGGGACTTTCTTCCCAGACCAGAAGATCACCATAGGGAAGTCGAAATGCCCATTGTGATCCTGGGAGACCGCGCCTACCCCTTAATGCTGTGGCTTATGAAGCCATATACGGGGCAACTTGACAGCAGCAAGGAGAGGTTCGACAACAGGCAATGACTGTTGAGTGTGCATTTGGCCATTTAAAAGCCCACTGGTGATGCCTGTATGGGAAACTGGACATGGCCGATGACAATATTCCTATGCTTATAGCCGCGTGCTGTACGCTCCATAATATTTGTGAAGGGAAGGGTGAAAGCTTCACTCAGGGCTGGACCGCAGAGGCTCAGCGCCTGGAGGCTGAGTTTGAACAGCCAGAGACCAGGGCTATTAGAGGGGCACAGTGCAGGGCCATAAGGATCAGGGATGCCTTGAGGCAGCAATTTGAAGCTGAAAGCCACTAATATTTGTTGCTATGCTTGGGATTGCAGTGCTTGTAATGAAAAGGCCTTCGATAGTGTTGAGTTCAACGCAATATTAAAGGCGCTCGCAGAGCAGGGCATTAACACGCAGTACATCAGTTTGTTGAAGGAAGTGAATACTGGATGTACAACAGACATTACTCTCCTCGAAACTCCCCTCCGCATCCCAATCGAGAAAGGCGTAAAGCAAGGAGATACGATTTCACCGAAACTATTTACCGCCTGCCTTGAAATGGTTATGAACAAGATCAATTGGAGGAGTGGTGTTAATATAAATGGAGAACGATTATCTCATCTCAGATTCGTGGACGACATCGTATTAATTGCCGAAAGCACCAACCAACTGCAGAGCATGCTACGAAGACTCGACAAGAAAAGCAGTCAGGTTGGTCTGAAAATGAACCATTGCAAAACGAAATACATGCGATCAGACGTCTTACGAAAAGCCCGAATAACAGTAACAGGAGAAGAAATTGAAGAAGTGGAACAGTACATATATTTGGGCCAAGAAGTTAATATGCGCCAAGACATGAACGGAGAACTCTCGTGAAGGATTAGGGTAGGATGGTGTGCATTTAATTCCATCAAGGACATCCTCAAAGGAAAAATCGACAAGACCACACGTACAAATATCTTCAATTCAACAGTGCTGCCAGCCATGCTGTATGGCAGTGAAACGTGGGCACTGACGAAGAGAGAAGAACAGCGGCTGTCAGTAGCTGAAAGGGCAATGGAACGAGCTATGTTGGGAATTTCCCTTCTGGATCGTATCCCAAATGAAATGATTAGAGAACGCAGCGGTGTGAAAGATGTTGCTGTGAAAAGCAGATATAATAAGATACGATGGGCGGGCCACATAGCACGGTTCACGGACAATAGGTGGACCGCAATCATTACTGAGTGGTACCCGTGAGAACAGAAAAGACCACCTGGTCGGCCTCCAAGAAGATGGGAAGATGACATTGTAAAACGTTTCGGATGAACGTGGAGAAGAAAGGCAAGAATGCGAGAAGAATGGCGGACGTGTTGTGATCGGTGCAGTCTTAATGACAGCTGAATACCGATCGATCCAGGTGATCCAGGTAATGCTAGGAGGTGATTGGTGCACATGATGCAAGAAGGGACCTTAACATAATTGTATGTTGCTTTGCAGTGCTCTTTTTGCTTTCACTTAATAGAATAAAGATTGCTTTCAAACCAACACAATTCTTTTATTAAAAGACAACAACTGGAGGAGAGAGTCAAACGAAAAAATTCATCAGCAGGGAGGGGGGTGGGGGATGGGGGATGCGGGAAGGGAAGGTCTCAAGAACAGAAGGGGTCCCGGGACAGCTACAGATTTGTGTATGTTCAGGGATCATATCCAACCTTCTCCTTTGGAGTAAAATGTAGTGGGTGCTGTACTTCAGCAGGGCCAAACTGCAGCGGGATGGGTGTTGAGTGCAGTGGGTAGTGGGAGTCTACAGTGCTGGACTATGAGGAGGGAGGAGTGGAATACTGCAGGTAGAGACTGGAGCCAGGAGGTTGATAACAGTGTGTTGGCAGTGTGGGGGAGGCACGTGGGAAAGAGTTTTGGGACAGCAGCTGCAGGGGCGGGTGAGCGCGGAGCTGCTCGGTTTGAAGAGCTAGTATCGCCTGGAGTGTGTCCACTTGGTGCTCCATAACGTTTAAGAGCTGCTCTGTGGCGTCTTTCTGGTGTGCTGAGTTCTCCTTTCGGTTCTTCTTCTCGCTGTCCCGCCACTCTTTCAATTCCTGTTTCTCAGCGGCAGAGTGCATCAGAACCTCACGCAGAAAGTCCTCCTTAGTTCTTCTTGGCCACTTTCTAATTCTGTGCAGCCGTTCTGCCGCCGATAAGGGAGGCTGGCCTCCCAAGGTCATCTCTGTGAAGTTTAAACGCAACATATTACAGATGCAGTATTGTTTGCAACACAGACAACACGGATTCAGTGATTTAAAACACAGCCAGTACTCACACACCTGTCGCTAACTGACTGACCCCAGGCAAGCACACATGAGCCACAAGACCCCGAAAATGGTGAGTTGCCGCAAGGGCAGGGTAAATCACTCTTCCCTGACCCTGCTGTACACTGGGCACGTGGCTCTTGGGGAGAGCCAGCACTGTAGGGGCGGCTTGATAATCATTCCTGTCCCCACACTTTCCACAGGCTGTGTTCATTATGGAAGATATCTCACTGCTGAGGGTGAGCAGGAAATCAAGGGAGGGTCTTCTCCAAGTCTGCGGCTGCTGCCCTGGCCCCTATGTGGCTCGCCTGTGTGCAGCAATGGTCATCATTCCTCCCCCCTTCTCCCCCCGTGACGGCACAGTGGCACGGGAAAGTTACCATTAATGGGGCAAGAAACAAAGCAGCTCTGCTGAGGAACCTGCGGCAGCGGATTGCCCTGTATCTCCAAGAGAGTTTCCTGGAGATCTCTGAGGGAGATTCCTGTAAAGTGAGGGAGTCTATCAATAGCCTGTTCCGCCGCTCAGAATAGGCATGCAGTGGGAGACAAGCCTGATTTCTGCAACCCTCCTGCCCCAACAAATCGCTTCAGCAATTCCCCAAATCAGATCCACTTACCAGGGGCCTCCTCTCCTGTTTGTGCTTCGCCAAGATCCGACTGCTGTGACTGGCTAGGCTCCTCCAGGGTAGAAAAGAGCTCCTGACAACATGCATCTCTGGCCTCCAAGTCACCTCTGGTTCCCCCTCCCCCTCTTCGTCCAAGATTTCCTCCTCCTGGCTTGGTCCACTCTCGACTGGCACGTGAGCCAACGAAGTATCCACAGGGGCCTTTGCAGTGGAGGTGGGGGTCTCCACCGAGAATCGCGTCCAGCTCTTTGTAGAACCGGCAGCTCGTGGGCGCAGCACCGGAACGGCGGTTTGCCTCCTGCGCCTTGTGGTGGGCGTTCCGCAGCTCCTTCACTTTTATCCTACACTGCAATGTGTCCCGGTCATGGCCCCTTTCTGTCATGCATCGTGAAATCTGTCCATAGGTATCATAATTCCTACGGCTGGAGTGCAGCTGGGACTGCACAACCTCCTCTCCCCAAATGCTGATGAGGTCCAGCAGCTCGGCATTGCTCCAAGCGGGGGATGGCCTGGTGCGTGGAGCAGGCATGGCCACCTGGAAAGATGCGCTGAGACCACTGCACGTGTCACCAAGCAAACAGGAAGGGGACTTTCAAATTTCCAAAGGAATGCACGGAGTGGGGATGACGGTTGGTCACCTGAGGGCAGGGCAGTAGAGTTCAAACCGATGACCAGAGACGTGAGAACAGGCATTGTAGGACACCTCCCGGAGGCCAATCACAGCGCTGTAATTGCCTCAGTGTCTACACTGGCACCGCAGCCCTGTAGCCCCGGCGCAGAAAGCGCTACGCCTCTTGTCGGGGTGGTTTTTTTAGAGCACTACAACTGCGCAGTTTCTGCACACTAAGTGGCTTGGCAGTGTGTACACCTCGGGAGTTACAGCGCAGAAAGCTGGTTTACTGTGCAGAAACTTGCCAGTGTAGACAGGGCCTTAGATTTCACCAGCCAAGAATCAAGTATGAATTCCTCAGGCACTATAGCAGCCTTAACACAGAGTCATAGACAGTCCCCTTGGGTACTCCAGTCTGTCTTTGTGGTAGATGGTCCCTTACACCAAAAATCACAACAATACTCAGGTTACTCCCACTCCCAAAGGACTAGTCATTTACACTAAATCATTTGCACCTCGGATCCTAAAGCAAAGACAACACTTGTAGCCAATCCTGTGATAAATTAACTCAAGATTTATTAACTAAGAAAAAGAAATGAGAGTTATTTACAAGGTTAAGGCAGATAATCGTATACACACGTTACAATCTTAGGTTCCAAATAGGAGCTGCTGTAATATGGAAGCTGTATAAATCCTCTAAGGCTAACCCAGGCCAAACAGCTGGGAATCTCTTGCTTATGTTCAGAAATCAGAATTCAAGCAGCATAGAGATAATTTCTTCTTGACAAGGATTTTTATTCCCTTCCCCCAGAGTTCAAGCTGATGGGACGAGTGCTTCTGCACAGCTCCTCTTCATGGGTGTTGGGGAGCAATCAGCAAAGTCTTTTGTCCACGGATGTTCCATAATGGCTTGTCTGATGTCTATGGGCCTTCTTGTGTTGGAGAGGAGATGACACCTCTTGTGGTAAACTAGTATTTCACACTGGTCATGCTTCTCTCCTGACTGGATTTACAGTTTCAGAGTAAATACTTTTAAAGTTACCAGGCAAACACTTAAATATTATCTTATAACATGGGATTCAGGTTTCATCGGTGAGATCAATGCATGCAGCAACTCACAAGCATGTCATAAAGTCTCTACACATTTTTATAAATCTAATACCTATTTTACCCATACTAACACACAGGTGAGTCAGACTGGTTTCCAACTATGCATTTGTCAGTGTTCAGTGAGGCCTAATGACCTTGGCATTAGCAGACACCTAGTCTGGCAACGTCACAGTAGCTAGATGGATTTTAATTAAACTAGTGCATGGTTTTTAATGTAGACCAGTACCTAGCCAAGATCACACAGTAACACAATTAATATATTCATAAACTCATAGATTTTGAGGCCACAAGGGCTCATTAGATCATCTAGTAAGACCCCCTGTTTTTCAAGGGTGAAATTTAATGACCAGTTACCCCCGTACTGACCACAGTCACTTTTGTGTCTGGCTATAGCATATCTTCCAGCCAGACATCCAGTCTTTGAAGACAGTAAGAGATGGGGAATCTACCACCTCTTAGTAGTTTGTTCCAATGGTTAGTCACCGTCACTGATAAAATTGTACACATTATTTCTAATTTGAATGTGTCTGGTTTCAGCTTCCAGGTATTGGTTCTTATTACGCCTTTCTCCCTTAGATTGGAGAACCCTTTAGTATCCAGTATTTTCTCCCTGTGAACATGGGCGGTGCATGAACTGCCGGCTCTGGGAGGCTAGCCCCTGGCCCTTCTACCCAAGGCCCCGCCCCCAAACTCCTGCTAGAACCCAGAGACCCTCCACGGTTGCTGGCCGCCCAAGCGCCCCCAGCCCCAGAGTGCTGGCCGGCTGGGCGGCGTGGCCCCCAGTGCTGGAGCGCCAGCTGGGCAGATGGCGCGGCCCCCAGCACCTCCAGCTCTGAAGTGCCGGCTGGGCGGGCAGTCCGGCCCCCAATACCTCCAGCCCTGAAGCGATGGCTGGCCAGACAGCCCGGCCCCCAATACATCCAGCCCTGAAGTGCAGGGTGGTCGGGTGGCCTGGCCCCCAGCGCCCCTAGCCCAGGAGCACCGGTGGGGCAGGCGGCACGGCCCCAGCGGCCCGGAGTCCCACCACAAGCCAGCCCTTCCTAGCCCCCCAGGCCTGGCCATGGGGGGAAGGCGTTGGTGGGAAACAGGAGGAGGTCTGGGGGCGGGGCCACGCAGGGCTGTTTGGGGAGGCTTAGCCTCCCCTGGCCTGCGATACCCACCGTCCACGCCTGTGAAGGTCCTTATTATACTTTTCTGCATCATTATTAACAATTTTAGCATCTCCATCTAGTAATGGGGCTATGCCATTGTTAGGACAATGGTAGCCATAGATAAACTATCTAGATAGTATACTGGGTGACTGGTAAAATGGGCAGCCTCAAAAATGGGAAAGCTGGGAGAAGTAGGGATTTGATTACTTTGAGACTCTTAATTGTAATAGGCCAGGTGGAAGAGAGAAGACTTGAGATGGAAGTTGAGAAGAGTCAGGTGGCCAATTTGTTACAGAGAATCTGTTTAATTTGATGGATGCATTGGATGCAATTCAAAGCAGAGGAAAACAGAAATCTTATCATGTCACCTCCCCCGCCCCCAAAAGCTCCAATCACCAGCAACGCCAAGTCTTCATCAAGCAGTCTCCTCCTTCTCCCAGTACATTTGCACTTTTTCCCATGCTGTCCATTATGCACTGGATACCCTCCTTGAACTAGTCTACAAAGCCACTGTGATGCTGGTAGGCCAGATGCCAGCTCAGGTCAAAGTCCCTAGGCCTCAAGTGAACACTGTCAAAGGCATACTGGAATCCAGTCTGACTCACCCGTGTTAGTATTGCTCAAAGAGGTGTTAGACTTGTGTGACATTATCTGATTAAAATATGACCATATAGATCATTGTTGCAACCACTGGTATATATCTGCAGCAAATCTTGTACAAAGGTTGTCAAGTGAGGAATCATAGAATATCAGGGTTGGAAGGGACCTCAGGAGGTCATCTAGTCCAACCCCCTGCTCAAAGCAGGACCAATCCCCAACTAAATCATCCCAGCCAAGGCTTTGTCAAACCTGACCTTAAAAACCTCTAAGGAAGGAGTTTCCACCACCTCCCTAGGTAACCCATTCCAGTGCTTCACCACCCTCCTAGTGAAAAAGTTTTTCCTAATATCCAACCTAAATCTCCCCCACAGGAGTCTATGAAAAGGTTATGATTTGCTGGTTATGATTATGCTATCTGTATGCATGTATCATATTTGTATTTGAGGTTATGAATATTGGTTCTATACGTGGATTTCAAATGTTTGCTCCAGGAGTAATGCCCATGAAATAGTTAGTCAGCACATCTTGGAGGGACTATTCAAATTGAGTGGTCCATCAAAAGGACACTTAACTCACAATGGACCATGGGAGACACCCATCTTCACTGAGTGGACTGTCCTGCAACATGCTGTCTGGAATACAGGTAATAGCTTCCTGCAATGACTGAGTGAAATTGGGTATGAATATGTGACTTGCCCATGTGACTCCAAACATTGTCTGGTCATCTGTGATTCTCCACTACCTGTGCTGAGGTTTTTGTTTGAAACAATGGGCTTCCCTCCACATGGCAGAAGATATAAACGGCCCTGGAAACCCCTCCATTTTGCCTCTATCCTGCTCCAGCCTCTTTCCTGTCCAAGCCTCTGAACTATAAACTTATACTAATGGGAGCATTCTAGCCAAAGAACTGAGGACCTTCCAGTCATTTGGAAGTCAGAGACTTATCAAGCCAGCAATTTATTCCATTACTGCTATAAGCCTGAACCAAGAACTTTGCAATTACTGTAGGTATTTGATTCCTTTAACCAATTTTAACTCTCACCTGTCTTTCTTTTTATGAATAAATCTTTAGATTTTAGATACTAAAGGATAGGCATCAGCATGATTTTGGGGTAAGATCCAAGTTATATATTGACCTGGGTGTGTGGCTGGTCCTTTGGGATCAGAAGAACCTATTATTTGATGAGACTGGTTGTAAAGAATCACTCATTTTAAAATCCAGTGTTTTTGGTGTTGACATAAGAACTGGAATGCCCAAGGAAACGGCTTTTGTGACTTCTTGTTAGCCAATGTAGTGAAACAGAAGTTTACTTTTGTTGCTGGTTTGGTATATCCTATGGGGAATTAGCCACCAGTCTTGGGATATATCTGCCCTATTTCTCAGCAGTTCGTCCTGAATTTGGCATCCTCAGTTGTGACCCTCTGAAGCACGGTTACAACTTGTAACAACGTTTTTACACTTTAAGAAATGCTTGTAAGTTGCTGCATGCATTATTTCACTTATAATATCTGTAACCCATGCTATAAAGTAATACTTGTGTTTGTTCTGTAACTATAACAATATTTGCTTTGAAACTGTAAATCCAGTCACAAAAGAGAAATCACCAAATGTGAAATACTGCTTTGTACCCATGAGGACAGGTTAGCTCCAGCTCATCAGGAAGCCTATTGAATCTAAATGGGCCATTGTAAACCATCAACCAAGGACTTTGTTGATTGCTTTCGGCACACCCATGAAGAGGGAACTGTGCAGCCTGGACTCTGGGCATGTAGGGATAAAAATCCCTAACCAGAAGGAAGTAAGGTCTTTTTATGCTGTTTGGGACTCTAAGATTCCTAAACATAGGCAAGAGATCCCCAGCATTAACCTGGTTAGCCCTAAAGGACTTATAGAAGTGGTATATTTCAGCAGCTCTATCACCATCTGCAACTCATTTGTGTATGTATGTTTATCTGTTTTAACTTTGTAAATAACCTATTTCTTTTTCTTAGTCAATAAATCCTTAGTTTACTATAGGACTGGCTACAAGCATTGTCTTTGGAATGAGATTGAAGGTGCAGATTGACTTGGGGTAAGTGACTGGTCCTTTGGAACTGGGAGTCACTTGAATATTGTTGTGCTCTTTGGTGTAAAGTGATCATCTATAACAGAGTCAAGCTTGCCTGGGTGGCAAGATAGGGCAGGGCACCCCTGTGGATCCATGTTAATGCTGTATAGTGCCTGAGGTGTTTACACTTGTTATGTGTTGGTGAAATCTAAACATAGAGTGTGCCCTGCTTCTTAACAATCTGCCCTGAGGTTGGTATTCTCACTCATGAGCTGCCCCAAGTGGTTGTTTTGGGAAAGATGGTGGTAGGGCAGAGCCGGATTTCCATTTAAGCACAGTAGGTACGTGCCTAGGGGGCGCCGGCGTTCTAGGGGCACCTAAAAGTTAAAAGTGGGTGTCAAGGCTGATTCCCCACTCTGGCACTTCGAGTGCAGAAGGTGGGGGCCCGCAAGGATTCTAAAAATTAATACTGGTCACTCCACTCTTGTATTAAACTCCCAAGTTTAAAGCTTCTCTCTGACCTTGGATGGGTAGATGTTGCCACCACCCAGTGCAACCTCCCCCCTTTTTGGAACCCAGGAAGGCGCATTTGGGAATTCCTTCCTGTGGGGTACCCTCAAGCCCTTTCACACACCCCCTCCGGGGAAGAGCTGAGAAAGAAAACAAAGGAAATTAGCTGTTGCCCCCAGCTAATTAAACAGCATATGCACAAACCTCTTAGGACACAAAAAAACCAATCCTGTTCTTAAAAAAGGTAAATTTTATTAAAAACAAAAAGAAAGAAAATACATCTGGAACTTAGGCTTTTTGCTAGATCTTAAAAAAAAAATTACAAAAATTAAGCATCAAGATAGTTCTCTTGAGGTTCAGCTTAAAGGTTACAAGCAAAACAAAAGCATCTGGGGTTAGCACAGAGGAGTCCACAAGCCTTACAAAATAAAAGAACGAAACCTAATTGCGTCTTTCTAGACATTTCTAATCTATTTACATATCTGGGTTTCAGAGAAGTAGGTTCGAGGTATGAATTGATGCTTTTTCATACCTGGTTTTAAAACTGCTTACAGCATTGCTGCTCTGTGTCTCCTCTCTGCGGAGAACAACAACAGACACAAAGGGGAAGTTTTTTCCCCATTTTAAAAAGTTCTAGCTTTCCCATTGGCTCTTTTGGTCAGGTGCCAACTCCCTAACCTTTACAGGAAAAGCAAGCAGAGAACAGTCACCAAGAGGGACTTTATAGCTAGCTGGCTGGCTGGGTGTCCATAAAAGGGAGCTACTCCCCGCCCCCCTTCATTTATCACAGTGGGTTAAAAGTTTCACTTTTTACAGAAAATATGAAGGTCAGCTGTAGGCAGGGAGGGGCGCTGTGCGTAGGGGTATGTAAGGTGTAAATCCGGCCCTGTGCTAGGGAGAAGGAAGACTGGAGATGGGGTGGCAGCTGGTGAGGGAAAGTGGATCTAAGGAGTGATATTTGAAGAAGGGGATATTGCCAGTGGCATAGCTGAGGACATAGTGGAAGACAGAAGTGGACAGTAATTAGGTAGTTATTGCTAGATATAAGGGTTGGTAGGTAGGACAAGACACCTGAGAAGCAAACTGGCCTGATATATTAGTACCAGAGCAGCTGCTGAAAGCACCAGACCTACAACAGAACCAAGTGGATGGGAAAGTAAGTGCTTTCTGTCTGACCTATGCTCTGCTTCTGTTCCAAAGCAGGACAAATAAAACAGTATGCAGACTGACAGGAAGCACGTCCAGAAAGCTAATGAAACAGAGGCCAGACTCCCTTGGTGGTCTGTAAACACCAGTTGTAGGGTTCATGCTGGAATAGGGTGACCAGATCAGCGTTATAAAATATCAGGACGGAAGGGGGGGCGGAGCAAAAAAAAAGGGGGGGGCGGAGCAAAAAAAAAAAGAAAAGAAAAAAGGAGTTTCAAAGGGGCCGGGGGCCTTAGCAGGCCCCGGCCGCGCACGCTGCCCTCCTCGCAGAGCCTCCCGCCCCCTGGCCCGCCACGGGCATATGCCCCGCGCGGTGGGTCCGGGCGGGGGCAGCGCGGAGCGGGCAGGGGCCGGGTGGGCGGCGCGGGCCGAATCCCCGCTGGTGCCGGGGAGCCCCGCGCCTCTCCCTCCCGCTCGCGGCTGCGGCTCCTTCCCAGCGGGACATGCCTTCCGCTGCCCCGGCCACATGCGGCGCGCGTCCCCCGCGCCTAGTCTCCCTCCCATCGGGAAGGAGCCGCTGGACGCGCGCTGCATGTGCCTGGGGCAGGCCGGGGGGCGCATCCCGCCGGGAAGGAGCCGCAGCCGCGAGCGGGAGGGAGAGGCACGGGGCTCCCCGGCACCAGCGGGGATTCGGCCCACGCCCCCGCGCCACCCACCCGGCCCCTGCCCGCTCTGCGCTGGCCCCGCCCGGACCCACCGCGCTGTCCCGCTGTGCAGCGGCCCGGGCAGGAGCCCTCTGGCGCGGTGGGGGGCTCAGAGCTGAGCCCCCCCGTCTCCCTCCCTTGCCAGCCCCCCTTTGCCCGCCTGGTGCCTGGGTGCCGGAGCTGAGTCACCAGCTCCAGGATCCAGGCACCACCGCCACCCCCTCCCTCCAGGCTTGCGCCGCCATGCAGCTGCAAGCCTGGGAGGGAGGAGGAATGCTGCGTGGTTGGGGAAGAGGCGGGGCCAGGGCGGGGATTTGGGGAGGAAGCCAATGGGGGAAGGAGGGGTGGAGCCGGGGCGGGGGGGGGGGGCGCGAGCGCCAGAGCGGAGGGCAAAATTTCTTGTTTGTCCAGTGTCCCGACCAATGACGCGGGACAAAGAAGCAAATATCGGGACAGTCCCGATAAAATCGGGACGTCTGGTCACCCTATGCTGGAAGCTATATGCTTAATGCAGAAGACACAAGCCTAGCAACAGTGCCAGAGCAGCATAGCCAAGCTGTGACAATTACATAGATAAAATTGTCAAGGCGAGATTTCTCATTTAAATTGCACTCTAAGAACAATGTGCACATTCCTTCATCACTGCCAGAGCGAGATGCTTAAATATGGCCTCAGAACCAAGCCAAAAGTAAATAAGTAGACCAGGTCTCCACATGAGTGTAACTTGGCAGGTCTGACCACTGTATACATTTACAGTGCTACATAAGTGATTGTTAGCAACAATACATTGGGAGAATGTTTTTGTCTTATGAGTACCACCCAAGACCAAAGTTAGGGTTTTATTTTTGTACTAGCAACACTAGGGGTGGGGGAATCTCGAGTACAGCTGTGCTGGGAGTTTGTGGTAGCAAGAAGCATATGAAAATCATGACTGCTCTACTCCTGATGCTTTCAGCAGCATTCTTATGATTTGTGAACCACAGAGCACAATGTTTCCTGTCATGCTTTATGGAAGAATGGGTGAGGCAACTTAATTTGCCAAAATGGATAAAAACTCAGCCTTTAGTATATTACAAGTGTCTGATTTGTTTAAATGAGATTACGTTTGTTTACTAAAATAATGGTTGGAACCATCCTACCATAGTTGAGTCAGATTATTTTTTAAGGGGTGTTGTTGTTATTCTTAAGACCCAAGCCCGTGAGGTACTAAAACAGAGAAGTGTGGCCACAAAAACGAATCTCCTTTCTTAATAGTCATATGCAGCATAAAACTATCTGCAATTGGAAGACAAAGGTGTTCAGTACGTTGCAGGATTGGCCAAAAAGAGAAGGGCAAACTGTAATTCAGATGGGGGAAGAGTCACTTTATTTTTAGGAATAACTATAGGGACACAAACAGACACAAAAATATTTTGAAGAATCCATCCAGAGATCTATTCGTGGATTCTAGAACAAATGTGAAGCTTCTAGGCCAGGGGTTGGCAACCTGTGAAGATGGCATGTGAGCCGATTTTTAATGGCACGCTGCTGCCTGCCGGGGTCCCGCTCAGCCCGCTGCTGAACCCTGGCAGCGGGCTGAGCCGGACCCCAGCAGGCAGCAGCGTGCCATTAAAAATCCTGCCCAACCCAGCCCGCTCTTCTCCGCCCCCCGCCTCCCGCTCTCTCTGGCGGGGGCAGGGGGCAGAAGCAAGCTTGCTCCTGCCGGCTGCTGCTGTAGGGCAGGCTCCGCCGGCAGCCAAGCTTCCCCCTCCCCCGCCTCTTCCCCCAGCGTGCTGCGTGGAGCCCCGCCTCCTCTCCCTCCCTGCCACCGATGGCCCTTGCGAGGGAGGGGAGAAGAGCATCCCCAGTGCCCTCGCTGCTCAGACCGGTAAGGAGGCGGAGAAGAGCCAGGGGGAAGGGGGGTAGGAGCGGGGCGTATCCCTCCAGCCCCCTGCCGTGAGCCTCTCAGGGGGCTGGGAGCACCCCCCTGATCCCAGCCCACCCCACCCCCCAGCCCTCTGCCCTGACCCCTGCACTCCCCTTGCACCCCAGATCCCTGCATCCCCCCCACACCCCATGCCCTGACTCCTGCACTCCCCACACATACCCAGCCCCCGCACACATCCTGCCCTGACTCCTGAACTCCCCACACCCCCTGCCCTGACTCCTGCACTCCCCATACATCCCCAGCCCCCCCACACCCCATGCCCTGACTCTTGCACCCCCCACATCCCCACCCCCCACCCTGAGCACCAGGTTGGCAGCGGGCTGAGCGGGGCCGGCGGCTGGGACCCCAGCCGGCAAGGGGCCGGCAGCCAGAACCCCAGACCAGCAGTGGGCTGAGCGGGGCCGGCCCGCCGCCGGTCTGGGGTCCCGGCCCCCAGCCCCGCTCAGCCCGCCGCTGGTCTGGGGTCCCGGCCCCGCTCAGCCCGCTGCCGGTCTGGAGTTCTGGCTGCCGGCCCCTTGCCAGCTGGGGTCCCAGCCACCGGCCCCGCTCAGCCCACTGCCAACCTGGGGTTCTGGCTGCCAGCCCCTTGCCCGCCGGGGTTCCGCTCGCCGGCCCCGCTCAGCCTGCTGCCGGCCTAGGTGAACAGAACCCCAGGCTGGCAGCGGGCTGAGCAGGTCGGCGGCTTAAGATCAGCATTTTAATTTAATTTGAAATGAAGCTTCTTAAACATTTTGAAAACCTTGTTTACTTTACATACAAGAGTAGTTTAGATATATTATATATAGACTTATAGAGAGAGACCTTCTAAAAAACGTTAAAATATATTACCGGCATGCGAAACCTTAAATTAAAGTGAAGAAATGAAGACTCGGCACACCACTTCTGAAAGGTTGCCTACCCCTGTTCTAGGCAAAGACATCTTAAATTTCCTTTCCTTGTTCCACATAAAAAAAATGTCAGAACTTGATGTTCCTAAATACAGTAGAGGCTAAAGATCACTTACATTCTAATTAGATACCATCTTAAAAAAACATTTCAGGAAGCTGCCTTGGTACATACAAGTCCAGTTTTTCCTGGTATCCTTTAAAGAAGTATGTGATAAGTAAACAAAGTTCTGTTTGAGTCCTAGCAATTCAGTTGTAGCATTCAGTGGTTAAAAGCCAGTCCAAGACAATATATTCGAAGATAACTATCTACATAACTCTGCATAATCTTCACTAGAAGCAAAGAAGCTCTTCACAAACGATTCAAGCATAGCATAAATGGTCAGATATAAGGACGTGAATAAAGTCACTAGAGGAACCAATTATGTATCAAATATATAAATCTTTGTTTCATTTGAATTGAGCAGTCACATCCAAGGCAGGCTGAGGGAGCTGTGGCTGGAAGCCAGGAGAAGAAAAACAGCGCAAGAGGCCAGACGGGAGCTGCATAAAGCCATGGTGACAAGTGTAAGAGAGCCAGTGAGCGGGGCAAAGGGGAGGGTCAGTACAGAAAGTGGACCGTGAACAAGGTGAAAGAACCAGTGTGGCAGGACCCCCAAGAAGAGGCATGAACAACAATGGAGATAGAACTGGGGAATCAGAGATGCGCTGTAAGAGAACAAGAGACAGTCACAGAGAACCCTGTTAGGAAGAGTAAGTGGAGCAGCTGGAAGGGGGACAAACTGTGGAAGCCCAGTAATCCCTTTCCCCTGCCCTGAGACCAGCCAGGAAGGGAGCCATCACTAACACCAGCCTGGGGAATTCCTAGCAGCCCCTGCATCCAGGGAGAAGGCAGCAAGTCCTGTGGGCAAACTGCAGCTTGTTCTGCAGAAGCTTTTTCAGTCCGGGCCTGAGGCAAGACCTCCGTGTACTATGCATAGCCCCAGGCAAAGGCTGCCCCACCTCACAGCAGACAGGGCAGTCCTGAGCTCAGGGGACGACTGTTTTTGCTTTTTCTCTTTTACTCTCCCTTTTAGTTGAGCCTTGACTGGGGTTGGGGGTGGGGGTGAGCAGCCCACTCTCCCCGGTGAGTACTCAGGTGGTGAGTTCACCCGCTTGGGAGGTGGGTCTTCTTCATTCCCCAAAGCCTACTGGGCAGGGCCGGCCTTAGGGGTGGGCCATCTGGGCAACCGCACAGGGGTGCCATGGTCAAGGGGCGCTGTGTGGCAGCGAAGAGGTGTGCACTGCTGGTGTAGAGTCAGAAACTGCTCCCAGCGGGCAAGGGAGCACCATGTGGTGGAGTTAGGGTTGCCAACTAATTCCACAAACCCAAACACCCTTCCCCAAGGCCATGCCCCTGCCCCTTTTCTGAGGCCCCACCCCCCGCTCACTCCATCCCCCCATCACTCGTTCTCCTCACCCTCACTCACTTTCACCAGGCTGGGGCAGGAGGTTGGGATGCGGGAGGGGGTGCGGGCTCTGGGCTGATGCTGAGGGGTTTGGAGTGTGGGAGGGGGCTCGGGGCTGAGCCTGGGGAAAGGGGTTGAGGTATAGGAGGGTATTCGGGGTGCAGGCACTGGGAAGGAGTTTGGTTGCGGGAGGGGGCTCAGGGCTGGGGGTTGGGGTTTGGGAGAGGGGTGTGGGGTGCAGGCTCCAGCCAGGCAGTGCTTACCTTGGGCGGTGCCTGGAAGTGGCAGCATGTCCCTGCAGCTCTTAGGCTCAGAGTGGGCAGGTGGCTCCGCGAGCTGCCCTTGCCTGTAGGCACCGCCCCCGCAGCTCCCATTGGTCGTGGTTTCCGGGCAATGGGAGCTGTGGAGTTGGCGCTCAGGGTGGGGGCAGTGCACAGGGACTCCCTGGCCACCCCCGCGCCTAGGAGCTGGACATGCTGGCTGCTTCTGGGAGTCGTGCAGAGCCAGGGCAGGTAGGGGACCTGCCTTAGCCCTGCTGCACCACTGACCAGACTTTTGGCCTATTAAAATCTCCCGGATTGCTTTCAATAGCAACCGGGAGAGTGAGGGCGATTCCGGGAGACTCCCAGGCAATCTGGGAGGGTTGGCAACCATAGGTGGGGTGCCCAGATTTCTCCCTGCTTCCTCCCAGCAGAGGAAGGGGGAACAGTGATGATGTACAGATACTGCTCACCCCCCCAGTATTCCTCCATGCCACCCTAAGGGGCTGTGAGGGGGAGTGAGGAGCAACACCAAGCACTCTGTGCCTCTAGGTCACTTTCTCCACCTGGGCTGTGCTGTGAGGCGAGCATCAGGAGTTACTACTCTCCTGCCCTCGGCTTATGCAGCCCAGGTGGGGAAAGTGCCCTGGATTCAGGGAGCCCTGATGTCACTCTTCGCTCGCCCATCAAAGCTTCCTAATGGTGCATGGAGGAACAGCATTTCAGGGGGAGAGAGCAGCAATGCCCAGAACTCCCTGCATCTAGGTCAGTTTCCCCATGTGGGCACAGGAGGTGGGTGCAGGAGGTAGCGGTGCAGGAGGGGAGTGCAGGGGTTAGGGACAAAGAGGGGGTGGGGAGCCTGAGGAGCCCATGGGAGCCAGGGGCGCCAAAATACAAGTTCGCCCAAGGTGCCATGTTCCCTAAGGCAGGCCCTTTGACCACCTGGTGACCTTTCGAAACAGGGTGTCTGTTGTTGGGGAAGATTTGGGGCTTGCACCAAACAAACAAACAAACAAACAAACAAACAAACAAACAAGCAGGGTCTGGACACTGCTGTGATAGTTTGTGTGGAACTCCAATACCCTGGTGGGCGGGGCATTATCCTCATGACACCCCTTCTGGAATTATCAAACCGAAGAACCAAGTTCCACCACTCCACAGAAGAGCCATTGTTTAAAGTGGGTGTTTTTTTTTTTTTTTTTTTGTATATTGATATAGAGTAAATGGTTTAGTATGTCTTTTTAGCTGGCTGTAGGAAGTAGTCTAAGGATTGCTTTAGTGTAATGTAAAACTTCTCAACTGTTCAGTATATTTTGAAACCTGCTAACAAGCTTTCTCTCAGTTTTAGGCTGTTCCTGAGAAAGAAATCGGTTTTACTTGATTTGGTGTTTTGTGTTTGTGCCTTTTTAAACAGTTTAGTTCAAGGTAAAAGCTACTATCCCAGTTAGGGGTATGTTACTTGTGAGGAATCTAGCTAGTAACTGGATGGGAGCAGTTCACCTCACAGGCAGAGCTAATGCTGGTAAGAGGTGCAGCTGAGGAGGAGGTACCGTAATGAGAAGGCAACACAATTTGGAAGCTACTTCACTATAGTCCCCAGTGTTCAGGCTCAGTGCTGGGGTCTCACGAACAGCTGTGATGTCCCTCAATAGGGAGAGTAATTGGGTTGCAGCCTTAAACCCAATCCTACAGTGTTCTGGGGACCCAGTAAGCAAGGCCTACTGGTGTTCCCTCGCTTGGTAGATCAGGGGAAGGAAGTCCCCTGGAGTTACTAGTGTCCCATCCCTTCCCACAGGCAAGGAATCAGGCCCAGCCTATTCCTCTAGGGCAGTGGTCTCCAAAGTGGGGTGCGTGCACCCCAGGGGGGGCGCAAGAGGATCCATCGGGGTGTGCGGCAAGAGGAGCGCCGCTGGAGCAGCGCTGCCTTTTTTTTTTTCCCCCCCTCCCTCGGCAGTTCGGCCGGCAGCCCGAGCGGTTTGTTTTTGTTTTTGTTCCCTCCCTCAGCAGTTTGGGAGTCCGAGCGGCGTTTTTTTTGTTTGTTTTTTGTTTTGGTTCCCTCCCTCGGCAGTTCGTCCGGGAGTCCGAGCAGCACTTTTTTTGGGGGGGCGGTTCGGCAGTTCGGGTGGGAGCAGGGGGTGCGTGCTCAAAATTTTTTTACTGATGGGGTGTGCAATCAAAAAAGTTTGGAGACCACTGCTCTAGGGGGTGGTGAGAGACAAGTTGCTTCTCATCCCATTGAGATAACTAAGGCTATGTCTACACTAGCACTTTTGTCGGTATAACTTATGTCGCTTAGGGGTGTGAAAAAAAGAAACCCCTGAGCAACATAAGTTTCACCGACAGAAGCACCAGTGTGAACAGTGCTATGTCGGCAGGAGACACTCTCCCGCCAACGTAGCTACCGCCGCTCATTGGGGATGGTTTAATTATGTCAATGGGAGATCTATCTGCCTTCAGCATATAGTGGTTACACAGTGTAGGGATGTGTAAGGGTTAAGTAAAGACCTGGGAAACCGCTGGCATGCTGGCATGGTATTAGGGAGTAGAAGCACAGGCAGGCACCGTTTCTGCACTTGATAGATAAAGTGCCATTCCTCTCCCTTCTCTTCTGCTTGTTAATGATAGATAAGCATTGCAGCTGCATAAGGAATGTGGTTGTCTAAAGGGTACCCTTTGTGTAAAGAAGTGTTAGCTCCTCCCGCCCTTCCTTTCCCAGCTACATAAACGAGCTCAGGGTCATGGCCCCGTCCTCCCTTCCCTGTGAACTGCTGATTAAGGGAACTGGTGGCTGAAATTACTGCAAAGAAATGTATCTTCAAGGTAAAAACGTCTGTAGAATATGCTTAATGCTGTAAACAGGGGCGGGAATAATTATATTCAGTATATGTATCAGAGGGGTAGCCGTGTTAGTCTGGATCTGTAGAAAGCAACAAAGAGTCCTGTGGCACCTTATAGACTAACAGATGTATTGGAGCATAAGCTTTCTTGGGTGAATACATGACATGCGTCTGACGAAGTGGGTATTCACCCACGAAAGCTTATGCTCCAATACATCTGTTAGTCTATAAGGTGCCACAGGACTCTTTGTTGCATTCAGTATATGGGCACTCATATTATTAAATAAGGGTTTTGGGGGTGTTGTAGTAAATGTGGGTATTTACATATTAACTTAAATAAAAGAGTGTGAGGTGATTAACTCAGGGCTTACTCAGCAATTGGATCAAGGGGAACTAGTACCACAACAAAGAAGCCCGTTTACTCAGTCCACTTCTGGGTCCTCCTGCTCCATCTCTAACACACCGGAGGTCTTACAGTGGTGCAGCTGCATCGGTATAGCTATGCCACTGTAAGGTCTCCAGTGTAGACATGACCTTAGGGTAGGGTGGAGTAGGGTCCAATTTTACAATACCCTTGCCTCTGACCCCATTAGACATATATTTACAAGACTCAGCCAGATGGGCGGCGCATAATGGAGGCTGGAGGAGGCTAAGCCTCCCAAACCTCACGCCGCTGGGGGGTGGGGCAGCGGCAGATTTGGGACCCCGAGCTTTTCCGGTCTCGGGGGGATTGAGGGGGAGGAGTGAGTGGGAGCTGGGGCCTGGGAGAAGAGGCGGAGTGGGGGTGGAATGTGGGCGAGGTCGCAGGGGAAGGGGTGGAATGGGGTGGGGCACCTACAGACTTCTTCCCCATCTCCTGTCCCCACCACCCAATGGGCACTCTTTCTTGGTAAATTGGCCTCTAAGAACTCTTTGCTGAGCTTTGCTGCATTGTCCAAAGTTGAGGGTTGGTGCCAGCACACCCATACACGCGCTACCTCTGGGAGACTTTGCAAGAACTGTTCTAGGATCACTGCAGCCATCTCTTCCTCCAGCCCCTGGCTCTCTGCTCTCAACCTGTGAGTCTGACGGTTTCTATACGAATGCTCTGGGCCTTATTTCCTTCATCCATTTTACCACCCACATTTTCTGTAGGTATTTCTCTGATTACAGGTCTATCCTATCTGCGATGGCTGCCTTGACTATATCATAGTTCCTGCTGTGTTCTTCGTGTAGGGACTTGTAAGCTGCTTGGGTTTTGCCCATCCAATAAGGAGCCACTCGCAACACCCATGATGCCTTATCCCAGCCAGAACCTTGTAGCCACCCTTTCAAAAGTTTGGAGAAAGGTCTCAGGGTCAGCTGTCAGAGCCATTTTACACAGTCTGATTCCCTGCACTCTACTGCCACCTCTGGTCGCAGGACTTACTAAACTCTGCAGCATCTGGCGCTGTGCCGCCATCTGCTCCTTAATAAATTCTTGGAGAACTTTATGTTGCTCTGCCTGCCATTGAAGGAGCAGCATGGACTGTTGGAGCTCCTTTTGCTATTCCACCATCCATTTCAGGATCTCTTCCATTTCTCCCAGACCGCTGACCCTCACACCGGTTCCCTTTGATTCTTGCACAGATGAGTCACTGCTCCCAGACAACCCCCAGTATGTGACAGGGCGAACCCTGAGAGCCCTTTCTGGCCTTAGGTACAGACCACACAACTTCAGGTCTCCTTCACCACCATCATGTTTTATTTTGTGATTCCAGCAGGCTTCTGCCTGTGGTGCTATTTACATGTATTTACTGCATCTACTGTTAGGGTTGCCAACTTTCTGACTGCAGAAAACCAAACACCCTTTCCCCTTCCCTGAGGCCCCGCCCCTTATCCAAGGCTCCGTCCCCACTCACTTCATGCCCCTCCCTCCGTCGCTCGCTCTCCCCCACCCTCGCTCACTTTCACCTGATGGCGTAGGGGGTTGGGGTGCAGGAGGGGGTGAGAGCTCCGGCTGCGGGTGCAGGCTCTGGGATGGGGCTGGGGATGGGGTTTGGGGTGTGGGAGGGGGCTCAGGGCTGGGGCAAGGAGTTGGGATGTGGGGGAATAAGGGCTCCGGCTGGGGGTGTGGACTCTGGGTTGGGGCCAGGGATGAGGGTTTGGGGTGCAGGAGAGGGCTCTGGGCTGGGGGGTGGAGCCGAGGGATTCGGAGTGTGGGAGGGGACTCCAGGCTGGGGCAAGGGGTTGGGGTGTGGGAAGGGGTTTGGGGTGAAGGCTCTGGGTGACACTTACCTCAGGAGGCTCCTGGAAGTGGCCAGCATATCCCTTTGGCTCCTAGGGGGAGTGGCAGCCAGGGGGCTCTGCGTGCTGCCCTTGTCCGCAGGCACCACCCTCACAGCTCCTATTGGCCAGGGTTCCCTCACCCCTGCCGCACCCAAACTCCCTCCCAAAGTCCACACCCCTCTCGCACCCAAACTCCCTCCCAGAGCCTTAGGCAGGTGTGTGTGTGTGGTGGGGGCGGGACTTGGACCTGTTCTGGACACCACCAAAAATTATACAAACCTGCCGCCCCTGAGAAGCTGGGGTACAACAGGGATGAGCAATGCCAGGTGAAGGAGAAAGGATTGCAGGAGTCCTACCAAAGGGCAAAGGAGGCCAACAGTCCATTTGGTGCTGCCCCCGTATACCTGCTGCTACTATGCAGAACTTCATGCAACACTGAGTGGGGAGCCCAGCACTACCCCACGAGTGACAGTGGACACCTCATGACATCTGAAGGAAGGCATCCCACAACTATACAATGATGAGGAGGAGGGGGATGCAGAGCCCAGGGAGAGCCAGGAGCTCTTCTGGATCCAGCCAACCCTGAGCCAGCCGAACCCAAGAATGGAACCCACCAGAAAGGGGAAGGGAATTCTGGTAAGTGTAACTTACTGCCCCCATTAATGTACGCCTCTTCTGTTAACTTTCTTCATGGCCCCCAAAACTCCCCACCTTTTCCCTCTTAAAATGGCATTTGACCATGTGAGGACAGGAACAAAGGAATTGCCTTTTAAAGTTTCAGTTTATTTTAAGAGCAGGCACTGCCAGTATTAGACAAATGAGCAGAAAGAGTACCGTAAGGAGCCAAACAGCATTCCCAAATATTCGTATTTTGTGCAGGCGAAAAAAAATTAGTAAAATAAAAGCAATGCAAATTCAATTCCAAACAACAACTGTCATGCTGTCTGGAGCGGCTCACCTCAGGGTAGACTGTCAAAAACAGGGTAGACAACAAAAACCGGTGGTGTGTTCTATAATTAGATTTCATCAAACCAGTAACAAATGAACTCCTGGATCACTGTAGCAATCTTACCATGGAGTCAGACAGTCCCCTTAGACTCTCCAGTCTATCCTGACACCCAGACAAAATGGACTTAGTGATAAATGGTCACTTAAACCAAAAAGCACACAATATTCAGGTTGCTCTCTGTCCCAAGACCAATACTTCACCCCCAAATCAATTGGTACCCTAGATCTTACACCGGGGTCGGCAACCTTTCAGAAGGGGTGTGCTGAGTCTTCATTTATTCACTCTAATTTAAGGTTTCATGTGCCAGTAATACATTTTAATGTTTTTAGAAGGTCTCTTTCTCTAAGTCTATAATATATAACTAAACTATTGTTGTATGTAAAGTAAATAAGGTTTTTAAAATGTTTAAGAAGCTTCATTTAAAATTAAATTAAAATGCAGAGCCCCCCGGACCGGTGGCCAGGACCCAGGCAGTGGGAGTACCACTGAAAATCAGCTCGCGTGCCGCCTTTGGCGCACGTGCCATAGGTTGCCTACCCCGTCTTACACCAAAGACAATGCCTGTAGTAAACTATCTAAAGGTTTATTAACTAGGCAAAATAAATAAGAGAATTATTTACAGATTAAAGCAAGCAAACATATACACACAAATGAGTTATCATCTAAATCCTAAGAGTGACAGAATTGTAGTGGTCTGTCAATTCAAAGTGTCTTTCAGGGCAGACCAGGAGGTAACTCCTGGGGATCTCTGGCTTCAGTCTGGTTTCTCTGGCCTTGTGTTCAAACAGCAAAAGAGATGGAAAATTTTCCTGTGACTGTTTTATTTCCTTCATTCAGCTTCCAAGTCCATAGGATGAGCTTCCTTGCACCTAGCATTTCCAAGGTGCGATAGGGCCATTAATTAGTCCTTTGTATTGCGATGTTCCGTGATGGCCCATCTGATTTTGATAATCCTTCTGGATGGGGGGAGGGTGGGAACAATTCCTGTGCCTGGGTTCACAAGTTCAGAGCAAACATTTCCAAAGTTATAAAGCAAAACGTATATATTTTCTTATCGCATGGAATATAGACATTACAAGTGAGATTAATGCACACAGCAATTTATAAGCATTTCATAGAGTCTGAACACTAAATACATTCGTATAAGGCTAATACCTATTTTGAGCAAAACTAACAGGTCTGGTCTCCAGCTATGAGTCTGTCAATTCTTAGCTAATGCCTGCAGCCTGGACAAGAGTTGGCATCTGGCCTTCCAGTGTCACAACAACATACAGACAAACCAGGACCCAAGCATCTAAATTAAATACATGGAAAAGATACAAAAATGCGTTCAAGCGCTCTGGCAACTGGGCACTCATGCTGCGTAATTGTGCAGGAAGAGCATTGTAAATTTACTGCCAGCATGTTTTCCACTCAAACACACTATTTTTGTTTCTGAGGCCACAAGTCCAAGTCCAAACCAAATTGCTTGCTGACTATGCTTTGATTCAGGAGAAAGGAGAACAGTATGCTGCTGGCTCATAAAGCTAGCCAGCAAGCACAACTCTTCTCCGCTTGCAAAGATTCTGGTTTATCTTAGCCCGGACCTCCCTTTCGTCCTCTGGCACAAATTCAGTGAAGTTATCAAGCAAGCACTGTTTGATCTTTGCACATTTCCAGGAATAGCTGCCTTGTTTCTCCTGCTGTGATAAAACAACTTCCAATGCCACTCTGCAGTGAGCCCTGAGGGCACCATTACTGTGAAGAAGTCAGGAGCATATGGCCTGGGTGACCTTGAGCCATCTCAAGCAGAGACAAGTCTGTGCCTGCCGATAGTGGGTGGGGAGGGAGTGAGGGCTGGAGGCTTCAGCAGTGTTACTGAGCATGCTCAGTCCATGTGTGAATGCTCACTACAGGCCAAGCAGCAAACCGGGGAAGGGGGAGATGTGACCCTGCATTGCCCTCCACACATCACCTGTGATCTCAAGCATCTGCCTTCTCTGGGCCTTTGATAGATTGCCTCAGGAACGATAGATCTACCTTGATCACCACTGCTTGTAATAATTTTAGCAGTGTTCACTATATCCCTTGTTACATGGGCTCCTCGATGCTATTCAACCCTGCCATCCCCCATAGCTACCAGGTTTGAAAATTGTCCCCATATACTCACTGGGCTGTGTGCTGACAGATGGCCCAGAAGCAAGCATTTGTGAGTCTGCCTCTGTTCATAATTTTTATATAGAGCTATATGGTAAAAAATTTAGTGAGTTGTGACATGTCTTTTTATGTCTGCAGGGCCCTTAAATCTGTCTGTGTGTTTTTCAGTGGCCTCAGTTGGGGTATCCACACTCCTCCACACTTGCTAAAAGACTGACCTGGATACAGATGAATAAGAAACAAACAAGGGAAAATACATTCTCTGCAACGTTGCCCCTTCCACTCAATACAGCTAGAAAATAAGGGGAACTCTTATGGCTACACCTACACTGACCTGCAAATTATCCCTCTGCATTTTGCACTTTCAGTGTTTTTAATCTTTATTTAATAGTGTGTTCGTTGTTTATTACTGCACACTAAAGTGTGAAAAACATTGTGACATGCTGTATTTCAAAATAGCACCGCCATATTCAGCACTAATATGATTATGATATGTTTTGTACAAAGTATGCCTTGTGAGGCATCATTGAAAAAGTCTTGATCTGTTGAACGTTAATAATCTGTTGAATTGTATGTGCTGTCATTGTATGTGAAGTTATGAAGTATTGCTACATGTTTGCTACTGAAATATACAGTAAGTGGGAAACGCCTTCAGCTGGTCTTTCAATGGCAACAAAGGACCAACTGAGAAGATAGATTTATATCAGCCAGACATGTGTTGATGGCCCATCAAGAAGACTCCTCACAGAGGGCACATACACAATTGAGACTACCTAACCCCCAGGTCACAGCAATGAGGGTTGATGGCATCATCACTTGGCCTCTCTCCTCCCCCATCTCAACACCTGGAAGATCATCTGGAAGACACAGACTTTGAATTTGGGAGATTGGTCCTAGGCTGAAAGGGAATTCAGCCTCTATATTAAGAACTGTAACCTGCCTGGAACATCCATTGGGGTGAGAAAAGCAGTTTGATTCAAATCTTGCTTAGTCTGTTAAAGTTAGAATTTAGACTAAAGGTCTATTTTTTATTTCTTATGTAACCGATTTTGACCTGTGTGACTAACACTTATAAATCGATCTTTCTGTAGTTAATAAACTTACTTTAATGGTTTAGCCTTACCAGTGAGTTTGTCTAAAGTGCTTGTGGAATCTGCTCAGATTACAAAGGCTAGTGCATGTCCACTTTCGGGTGACGAAGTGGTGAGCTAATTAATGAGCTTGCACTGTTCAAGAGAAGGTCTTGAGCATTTCTGGCATGCAAGGCTGGCGATGGGGAGATTTGCTGGTGTTTATCTCTGTATAATCAATGAGTGTCTTATAGAGCTGTAGTGGGGCGGACTGCCCCACTCCCTGAGAGTGTGGGCTGCAGCAGGCCAGTGCGCCTGTGCAGACGGGCAGCCAATCAGAAAAGGGCTCATTGGGAGCCAATCAGGGCCCATATTGGAGGGAGCCAATCAGGGCCAGGCTCAGCCCTATAAAAAGGCTGCTGAGGGAGCGAGCAGGCAGTCTGTCCCAGGCCTTTGACAGGGGAAGGTCTGTCTCCAGGGTGGGAGACTAGCACCTAGGACAGCGCAGCGCAGTGCTGGGCAGGCCCGGGGGAGCAGAAGGGAACTCCAGCCCAGTGTCTGCCAGGCTGCAGGCCCTGAAGGGAAGGGCCTAGCCGGTGCGAGGAGCCGAAGGGGAAGCGGCCCAGGCCCAGGGACGTGGACAGACAGAGGGAGAGAAGGAGGGCAGGACGGCTGCCACTAGAGGGTCCCTGGGTTGGGACCCAGAGTAGTGGGCGGGCCTGGGTCCCCCCCGTGCCTTACACCCGGCCGACGGGAGTAGCCGTCTTGGGCTGCACCAACCCCCTGCCAAGAGGGGTGTGACTTTGGGGGTGCAGTTGCCCACATTGGCTGGGGCATAAAGACTGCTGATCAACCCCCCCCCCCCCCAGGAAGGGGGTGTGGATGGACTGAGGGGCACTGCCGGAGGGCAGTGCTCCTGAAGAGGACGCCACGAGTTGGTGAGCGACACAGGCTCAGACGCCAACCGAGGGCGAGACAATGGGCGGGACACCACCAGGAGGGGGCGCTCCACTGGACCGAGCTAATTCCCAGAGACAACCAGTAGGAGGCGCCAGGTGGTGAGTCCCAACATTGTCACAAGCATTCATGCAATTTAGTTGGGTGTATCCCCGCCTGTTGTTGGTTGAGTGCTCACAGCACGTGGAGGGGTTTTGCTGCTTGCACTAGCACAACATTGTAAGAGACAGCCCAGGAAGGAGAATTAAGGGAGCACAATGGTCCCACAGTTTCAGGTTGTACCCCAGGGATCCTGTCACAAACATGCTGTTTTACAATACTGAGATGTAAATCCCCCCTAATCAGTGGCTCCTGAGCAGATTCATAAAACTCTGTATGAATTCATACTTTGGTCATACACTGTTTATTCACAAAGTATCAGAATGCAGCACAATGGCTGGCTATGGCACACTGTCAAAGCATGCTTCTAAGGCCTCCCTTAGACGTACAGTTCCATGTCGGACTCTGGTAATTGCCCTGGTGTCACGCTGCTCAAAATCAGTCAATTTTTCCACTCCATCCTGCTCATAATATTTCCCCCTTTGCCTTGCAAATATTATGTTAAATATAACATGTAACAACAGAAATATTTGGCTTGTTGAGATCCAGCCTGGTCAAGAGACATCTCCACTGTCCTTTTAAGCAGCTAAAGGCACACGCACCATGGTCATCCTGTACCTGCACAGGCAATAGTTAAATCTTTCTTTGCTGCTGTCCAGGTGCCTGCTGTATGGCTTCATGAGCCAAGGAAGCAAACAATCGAGTAAGTCCCTGAGAATCGCAACTGGGGTTGCAACCCCACCCCTGGGGATGTGCCAGTCTGGGAAAATGGTACCTGTTGCAGCATGTCAAAGTCCTGTGGTCCTAAAGATGTTTTATGGCTCATTACAACATGCTGTAACACACCACACTGCCTGCTACACTTAATCGCCCACTTCAAACCCTTTACACATAACAGTCTAGCCCTCAGTTGTCCTCTTCATTTCAGGTGACCACTTACAACCTGTGTTACTCCTTATACTTAATAATCTGTCCCAACTTCTATTTAGCTCTGAGACAGTCTGATTTCCTTCCCCAGCCCTGAGAAGAGCTCTATGTAGCTCAAAATTTTGTACCTTCCACCAACAGAAGTTGGTCCAATAAAAGATATTACTGTATCTCTCTGTGTCATGCACCTTCCCTGACCGGTCAGTGTTTAATGTCAGTGAAACGTCCCTGGTGATCCACTAACGTGGATAAGTACCCACGCTAAGCATGGAGAAGTAGCCCTTTCTGTTTATGTTCTCAGAAACAAGCTGAGGGATGGAAGGGGCAGAATTGTGATACGGATCATGTCTATTTCCCCACCGTAGTTAGGGAAGTGCATTACGTCGAATCCATCTATTTCCTGCACATTCCCCAGAGTCAGGTATGCTGGAACCTCGGTAGAAGTGGGGGGGCCATGAGGTCCTGGCTCCTGCTCCTCCTCTTCCTCCAAGGCCCCACTCCCTGGCCACGCCAGAAGCTGGAGTGCGAACTGCTGTGGGGAGCCCTGGACCCTCCACCTGTCCTGGGAGGGGCACCGGGGTACCTGAGAGCAGCCCTCAGCCCATGCCCCTATACCACGGGGCATGCCGCCAAGGGCGGATGGAGGGTCCGGCGCTCCCCACAGCAGCCCGGGTTCCCTGAGTGGCTCTTACAGTGGCTCGTCTCTGGCTTCCAGCTTGTCCAGAGTGTAGCCCAGTGGGCTAGTTTGCTTGGTTACATTTAGTGCTTTGCATTATATTCTGCTTTGCATTATATTCAGCAGTAATGCAAGAAACCTACAGGCCCGTATCCTGTGAGACATTAGCTTCAGCAAGTTAGCATAAGACTTGAGGCCTGTGAACTGATAAACTTTGCATAGATAAACAACCCAATGGAAAACCCCAAATATTTGGGGAACTGAAAAAAGAGTTTAAAGAGAAGTTCTGACCACCAGTAAATAATTCAACCACAGATGTGTCCTGGCAACAAACTGATATACATCAGGTACACAAGATACATGTAAGACTAGCCTGCTTGCTTGCCTATATATCTTTTCTTATATGTTTCTTATTTTCCTATGGGTTTGATTATTTGTTTTATTATAATAGGTTTATAGGTCTATATTAGAGTATATTTAGGCTGTAACACAAGGGACCTGCAGGCCACATACTATATGATGAGCTAAGGCAAAGTTACCATACATATGTTTGGGACCTTTCACCTAGATCAGTGGTTCCCAAACTTTAACAACTTGTGAACCCCTTTCACTAAAATGTCAAATCTCACGAACTCCCTCCTAAAAATGAATATTTCCAGAGATTTTCTCCTTTACCTGAGTATAAATGATAAAAGCAGTGATCTTGGAAATAAAACATTTGTTTTTATGACCTGCTTATTACATGCTATTTATTATTATTTATCATTACAGTATTTTTATCACATTATGAAAATGGCAACACTCTTCCAAAATCTCACTTTCGTAGCTTGTGTCACTTTGAATAAGCCTGTTATAAGACAAGGCTCCTACGTTTCATGAAGGAGTATCAGATGTGAAAAGGCATGAAGGTATTTAAGACGCCAACTCAAAGCGTTCCTCCTACACAAGCATTCAGGTCTTGAGCACTCCAGGCAAACAATGCACGTTACAACAAAGTTTAAACTTGTTCTTCATAATAATTTTAGAAACAACACTAGCTGTCTATTTAATTTTAAAAACAGCAAAAAATATCCACCTCCCTTTCCATTTCTTATAAGGAGTCTTGAAGTTCAAATCTCCGCAGTGTGATAGATATGCTTACTTTGATCTGCTTAGCTCTTGGAAGTCCAGGGGCTCCAGGCTGCTGGCCCCGTGCTGCCCGGAGTCCCTAGGGACAGCTCGGTTCGCCATTAGGGAATTTTGTCCCGAGAACTCCCTGTAACATTTCGCGAACCCCAGTTTGGGAACCACTGACCTAGATAGATGGTGATGAGCTGAAGCATACGGTCCATGTATGTCTGCGACCTTTAACATAGAGGATGTGTTAAAGCAGGCTGGCATAGTGGCTTTCCTAAGTTCATACTCTTTTAAACTTAAGAGGTACCCACAACTTGGAAAGAACCGAAATACCCAGTTAGGACAGAAATAACAAATGTGATACCTAACCACAAAAGGACCATGGTAACGAATGGATGTATATGAGAATAAGCTGACATCATTGATATACTAACCTATAGGAAAAAGACACTCCAACATTAGTAAGGTGAGGAAATACAAATAAGGAAAAAGGGAACAATCCCCTACTGAATATGCATCAAACATAGCGGCGTCAGTGTAACATATTATAAAAGTGGCATCCCAGCCTAGGGGTGGTAGGAGAGAGAGATGTAGTCCTTGGGAGGTGCCAGAATGATGGCCACTGGTGATGAGGGGGAAGGTGATGGTGATGAGGAAGATGATGGCTAACATTTCAGGTTGCCATGGTCCCTTTTCGACTGGGTGTTCCCATTGAAAATCGGACACCTGGCAACCCTAATTACAGACTTTCCAACACTGAACTGATTGTCCACCAACCAACAGCTATATAGGATTGTAAGCTTTCCCATTTCTCCACTGTCCGAGCAGCTCTCATTTTTGTGTCGCTGCGCTGGGAAGGCTGGGGTGAACTATTCATACAACTCCAGGAATGTGATCTTCTGCAGCCAAAAGTTCTGCAGCCACTGCTGATCGTCTCAGATTTGCCTGTGATCTCGTCCCACCACTTAGTACTTGGTCAATTAGTGCCTGCAGGAGTTGGCAACTTTCTTTCACTATCTGCCTCATCTCTGCCTGCTCAGTATTCTCAGAGTATTCTCAGAGAGTATTTCGCTCTCCCGTCGACTCCCCTTACTCTTCTCGATCAGGTGGAGTACGGGAGTCGACGGGAGAGCAGTCGGCGGTCGATTTAGCGGGTCTTCACTAGACCTGCTGAATCAACTGCTGATGCATCGATCACCATGCATCGATCCCCCCGTAAGTGCAGACAAGCCTTTATAGGCACTCTGTCTAAAACAGACACGAGAACTCTGATGACCTGTTCAGCCTCCTTGCTTCTGTCACCGAGAGAGACATTGAAAACAGGTACAGTACAAGAAAGATCAGATTATGGGATGGAACAGAGGGAATTGTGGGAACTTGACCCTGAACTCCCACATTTTCCTCTCAGGAGCACTAGTTCCTCCCAATTCACTACAAATATTTCCCACAAGCTAGTGCACCCAACAGCGGTGCAGGGGACATTGGGATGCCTGCCCCCAGAGCCACACATCTTTTGCCAATGCAACCTGGTGCAGTGAGGACACACTACAGCAGCAAAGGCAGCCAAGTGTGAATGGAGTCTGGCAAAATAGCAATGTCAGCAGCGGCATGCCAGCAGAAAAGCTACTGCTAAAACTTTCTAGCATAGAATCTAAGCCAGTGTTAGGAAAAGGAATAATGAATTAATATTACAGAAAATACTTTTCTTCTCAAGCTTCTTTTAGAGAGTTCTAGGCAGGTTAATACTTGTGTGTTACTTTAGTAATTAAGGTATAACAATGAATAATAGAAAGTTCTGTAAACAGGGAGGCATTGGCTTATCTCTTAATTACTGACTTATAATCAGCAGTAATATTTATGTCTCTTATCTTCTAGGAGGATATGGTTAAAACATTAAGATGCAGCCAGGAGAGGAACTTTTTGGTGAAGGTCCTGGAATGGGACTCAAGAAATCTGGGTTCTATTTATAGCCTGCCATAGACTTCCTGTGGGACCTTGGGCAACTCACTTAGGCCCCAATTCCAGAAGTTACTTAAGCACATGCCTAACTTTAAGCATGTGAGTAGTCCAGTTGGAGACACTCGACCTACTCACATGATTAAAGTTAGGCATGTGATTAAATACCTTCCTGAAGCAGGGCCTTCATCTCGCCATGCCTCAGAGCTCTGTTTATAAAATGGGGCTAATGACACTTCCTGACTTCCCAGAGCTGTTGGTGATAAAAATCATTAATGTTTGTGAGGTGCCCAGACACCATGTTGTTGGGGTCTGTCAGATGGCACCTTGGTCACTACTTGCACTGTGGTCTCATGGTCACAAACACACACCAAGTTGTTACCTTTTCATCACATGTGTATTTACTCCTTCCTTGCAAAGTATCACCGCGCAGTGCAGGCTTACAGCAAGAGGTTTCCCCACAACCTCCATTCCTCACACCAGTCTCAGCCTCTGAGGTTTCCTTCTCAGCCTCCCCTTACTTCCTGTTCCTTACACTTATATCCTCCTAATTACATTGTTAACCCAGTGAGTACCACCCAGGTGCTCATAATCCCCCAACAGAAAACGTGGAATTGCTCATAACTGAATTTGTGGCCTTCTTCATGCTGCAGCAACATCAGCGACCAGGGTGCTACTAATAGTGCCCTGTCACACACCTCCCCCTGCTTATTTCACCTGAGGCCGTCTCTTGCCTCAGAAGAGGTCTTCTTTGCTGCACGTGCTACTAATAGTGCCCTGTCACACAGGACCCATCTGGCTACCTGGATAGCCAATAAGCATATTTACTTCCTCTTGTTGTTCCTATGTTAATTCCATAATGAAATTCCCTCTGCCTTGCCAGCAACTTGTGTGCCTAAGATCTCGTCATGTACTCTGCCACCTCTTTTTTGTTAGTATCATACCTCTGAAATGTCTTCTCAGAGCCATCTCAGATTTGGTCAAAGGAGAGTCCTCTTGCCAAAACTTAACCTGCCAAATTTCATGGGCAAAGGCAATTTCATGAGGAATTTAGGATACGAGGCCAAAATCAAGCTTCAAATAGTCATGTGGTTATCAAGTTTCAAATAGTCATGTGGTTGCAACATTAACTCTGGAGAGACTAGCATCTGTCCATAATGAGAACTGAAAGGCCCTATGTTCTGCATGGACCTAAATTCTGCAGCAAAGCTCCCTGGTTTCTGAGACATTGGGAGCTGCAGAATAGAAATTCTGCAGTTTCCAGTAAATTCCAGATGTGAGGGGTTTATCGGATTAAATCTGAAAGTGTACAATACAATTCATACAGCATTGCTTGTTTGTTTTGATATCAAATTTTATTTATTTTACACCACTTCTAATTTTTCAATGAGCTGCAGACTCTTATATTAACAATGTCCGATGGCCTTGTAGACGTCATCAGATAGGAAGCTGGAGGTTTTGGCAGCTGGCTTGGGTGAGAGTTGAGATTTTTGAGAGTTGGTGGTTTGAGATTAAGGAATAACAGTGTTAGCTGAATTTATCTGCTAAAATGATCAGCAGTAAACTAGATAATAAGAACATAAGAATGGCCCTTATGTCCACCACCAAAGGTCCATCTAGCTCAGTATCCTGTCTTCTGACAGTGGCCAGTGCCAGGTGCAGGGCCGGCTCCAGGCACCAGCTTAACAAGCAGGTGTTTGGGGCGGCCAAGGGAGGGGGCAGCACCTGCGGCAATTCGGGGGCGGCAGGTCCCTCACTCCCTCTAGGAGCGAAGGACCTGCCGCTGAACTGCCGCCACCGATCGCGGCTTTTTTTTTTTTTCTCCAATTGCCGCTGCCGATCGCAATCGTGGCTTTTTTTTTTTTTTTTTTGCTTGGGGCGGCAGAAATGCTGGAGCCAGCCCTGGCCAGGTGCCCCAGAAGGAATGAACAGAACAGGTAATCATCAAGTGATCCATCCCCTGTTGCTCATTCAGCTTCTGGCAAACAGAGACTGGGGACACCATCCTTGCCCATCCTGGCTAATAGCCATTGATGGACCTATCCTCCATGAATTTATCTAGTTCTTTTTTCAACCCAGTTATGGTCTTGGCCTTCACAACATCCTCTGGCAAGGAGTTCCACAGGTTGACTGTGCGTTGTGTGAAGAAATACTTCCTTTTATTTGTTTTAAACCTGCTGCCTATTAATTTCATTTGGTGACCCCTAATTCGTGTGTTATGAGAAGTAGTAAAGAACACTTCCTTATCTACTTTCGCTACACCAGTCATGATATTATAGAATCATATCTCCCCTTAGCCATCTCTTTTCCAAGCTGAAAAGTCCCAGTCTTATTAATCTCTCCTCATACGGAAGCCGTTTCATACCCCTAATAATTTTTGTTGCCCTTTTCTGAACCTTTTCCAATTCATGTTTTTTGAGATGGGGTGACCACATCTGCACACAGTATGCAAGATGTGGGCGTACCATGGATTTATATAGAGGCAACATGATATTTTCTGTCCTATTTTCTATCCCCCTTCTTAATTATTCCCAGCATTCTGTTCGCCTTTTTGACTGCCGCTGCACATTGAGTGGATGTTTTCAGAGAACTATCCACAATGACTCCAAGATCTCTTTCTTGAGTGGTAACAGCTAATTTAGACCCCATCATTTTATATGTATAGTTGGGATTATGCTTTCCAATGTGCATTACTTTGCATTTATCAACATTAAATTTCATCTGCCATTTTGTTGCCCAGTCACCCAGTTTTGAGAGCTCTTTTTGTAGCTCTTCGCAGTCTGCCTGGGTCTTAACTATCTTTAGTCATTTTGTATCATCTGCAAATTTTGCCACCTCACTGTTTTCCCCTTTTGCCAGATCATTTATGAATATGTTGACTAGGACTGGTCCCAGAACAGACCTCTGGGGGACACCACTATTTACTGCTCTCCATTCTGAAAACTGACCATTTATTCCTACCCTTTGTTTCCTATCTTTTAACCAGTTACCAATCCATGACTGCACCTTCCCTCTTATCCCATGGCAGCTTACTTTGCGTAAGAGCCTTTGGTGAGGGACCTTGTCAAAGGCTTTCTGAAAATCTAAGTACACTATATCCAATGGATCCCTTTGGTCCACATGCTTGTTGAACCCGTCAAAGAATTCTAGTAGATTGGTGAGGCATGATTTCCCTTTACTAAAACCATGTTGACTCTTCCCCAACAAATTATGTTCATCTATATATCTGGAAATATTGCTCTTTATTATAGTTTCAACCAGTTTGCCCGGTACTGAAGTCAGGCTTACAGGCCTGTAATTGCCGGGATCACCTCTGGAGCCCTTTTTAAAAATTGGCATCACATTAGCTATCCTCCAGTCAGCTGGTACAGAAGCTGATTTAAATGATAGGTTACAGACTACAGTTAGTAGTTCTGCAATTTCACATTTGAGTTCCTTCAGAACTCTTGGGTGAATACCATCTGGTCCTGGTGACTTATTGCTGTTTAATTTATCAATTTGTTCCAAAACCTCCTCTAATGATACTTCAATTTAGGACAGTTCCTCAGATCTGTCACCTAAAAAGAATGGCTCAGGTTTGGGACTCTCACTCACATCCTCAGCCGTGAAGACCGATGCAAAGAATTCATTTAGTTTTTCTGCAATGGCCTTATCATCCTTCAGTGCTCCTTTAGCATCTCGATCGTCCAGTGGCCCCACTGGTTGTTTAGCAGGCTTCCTGCTTCTGATGTACTTAAAAAAAAAATTGCTATTACATTTTGAGTCTTTGGCTAGCTGTTCCTCAAATTCTTTTTTGGCCTTCCTAATTGTATTTTTACATTTCATTTGGCAGTGTTTATGCTCCTTTCTATTTTCCTCACTAGGATTTAACTTCCACTTTTTAAAGGATGCCTTTTTGCCTCTCACTGCTTCTTTTACTTTGTTGTTTAGCCACAGTGGCTCTTTTTTGGTTCTCTTACTATGTTTTTTAATCTGGGGTATACATTTAAATTGAGCCTCTATTATGGTGTCTTTAAAAAGTTTCCATGCAGCTTGCAGAGATTTCACTTTTGGCACTGTACCCTTTAATTTCTGTTTCACTAACCTCCTCATTTTTGTGTAGTTCCCCTTTCTGAAATTAAATGCTACAGTGTTGGGCCGCTGTGGTGTTTTTCCTGCCACAGGGATATTAAATTTAATTATATTATGGTCACTAGTACCAAGCGGTTCAGCTATAGTCACCTCTTGGACCAGATCCTGTGCTCCATTTAGGACTAAATTAAGAATTGCCTCTCCTCTGGTGCGTTCCAGGACCAGCTGCTCCAAGAAGCAGTCATTTAAGGTGTCAAGAAATTTTATCTCTGCATCCCGTCTGAGGTGACATGTACCCAGTCAATATGGGGATAATTGAAATCCCCCATTATTATTATTGAGTTTTTTATTTTAATAGCCTCTCTAATCTCCCTGAGCATTTCACAGTAACTATCACCACCCTGGTCAGGTGGTCAGTAATATATCACTACTGCTATATTCTTCTTATTAGAGCATGGAATTTCTATCTATAGAGTTTGATTCATTTATGATTTTTACTTCATTTGATTCTACGTTTTCTTTCACATATAGTGCCACTCCTGTACCAACACGACCTGTTCTGTCCTTCCGATATATTTTGTACCCTGGTGTAGCGGGGTGGTTACCCGCTCCTGCCCAGAGGGGTTTAAAGACAGCCCTTGGAAAGGGCTGGGGTTGAGAGAGAAAAACCTAGGCTGATTGGGGAAACAGCCGCAGCTGGGCCCCGCCCCAATCAGGCCCCAGCTGGCCTGTATAAAGAGGCTGGGAGCCAGGAGCTCAGCAGTCTCTCTCTGCATTCAGAGAGAGAAGGGCCTGGCTGCAGGGAGCTAGAGACAGAGTACCTGAGTGGAGCAGGGCTGGGGCAAGGCAGAGGAGATGGGGAGCTCCAGCCTGGAAAGCCCCAGGCTGTGGCCTAGCATAAGGCCAACAGGTACTGGGGGTTGCAGAGGGCAGCCTAGGGGTAGGCAAAGGCAGCAGGACCAAACCCAACCTTGTCAGTGATGAGTAGGCTGATACTGCAGTCTGCCCCAGGGCGTGGGGGCTAGACGAGGACTGACAGTAGCCTTATACTGAGGCGAGGTGGGGATAGTGGGTGGGGGTTTCCTGGGGAGGGGAGACCCTGAGAGAAGGGGGTTACTGCCAGGGGGCAGCACCCCAGCTAACAGGGCACCGGATTCCAGGGAGGGACATGGGGGCCAAGCGGTAGTGGATCACTGGCCTGCAGGGGGCGCTCCGGGCTGGAAATCGAGCTAATTCCTTGAGAGACCAGCAGGAGGCATCACAGGGGTGAGTCCACACACGCTTACACCTGGTATTACTGGTTTCAGAGTAGCAGCCGTGTTAGTCTGTATCCGCAAAAAGAACAGGAGTACTTGTGGCACCTTAGAGACTAACAAATTTATTTGAGCATAAGTTTTCGTGGGCTACAGCCCACTTCTTCGGAGGCATGCATGTGCTCCTCCACACCTGTCAGCTTTCCCCCAGCCCTTAGTTTAAAAACTGTACTACAAACTTTTTAATGTTAAGTGCCAGCAATCTGGTTCCATTTTGGTTTAGGTGGCGCCCATCCTTCCTGTATAGGCTCCCCCCTTTCCCAAAAGTTTCCCCAGTTCCTAATAAATCTAAACCCCTCCTCCCTACACCATCGTCTCATCCACACATTGAGACTCTGCAGTTCTGTCTGTCTAACTGGCCCTGCGCGTGGAACTGGGAGCATCTCAGAGACTGCTACCATGGAGGTCCTGGACTTCAATCTCTTCCATAGCAGCCTAAATTTGGCCTCCAGGACTGATCTCCTATCCTTCCCTGTGTTATTGGTACCTACATATACTACCACCACCGGCTCCTCCCCAGCAGTACACATAAGTCTATCTAGATGTCTCGAGAGATCTGCAACCTTCACACCAGGCAGGCAAGTCACCATGCGGTTCTCCCGGTCATCACAAACCCAGCTATCTATGTTTCTAATGATCAAATTGCCCATTACTAATACCTGTCTCTTTCTAATAGCTGGATTTCTCTCTCCCGGAGAGGTATCCTCAGTGTGAGAGGATACCTGTTATACCAATAAAAACTAGCAGGATCTTATTAAAGGGGACAAGATAAAGATGCCACATTTATTATGATAACAATTTGATTTATGACCAATAACTAATATCTTAATCCTTATACACACACATTATACCTAATACCTATACAAACACACACATTCACACACACACACATCCATCAGATGTTCTGCAGCTGCTGCATAGTTACCAGTCCTGCTTGAGTCTGTGGCTTGAGTTTGCAGCTTGGGTTCGTAGCTTGTGGCGGCTAACTGGCCAGGAAAGCCGGGCACAAGGACGAGCTGGGTCTCTGTTGGGCATGCACCGATGCCCTTCCATGTTGGCAGCAGAATGTTACCCTCCTCCAAAGTTTTCCATCTCACCCATCCTTTTTGTAGGCTTTAGTTTGAATCCAGAGTCTATAGGTCTTGCTGTGTCACGCTGCCTCTGGGTGTGGTGATTGATCACCCGTCAATTGCAGACATGACTTTTAGCCTGGGACCGGGCTTTGATCTTCCTTCTATTGTACCTTTTATTTTTAGGGTGGATTCTTCTTACTTTGTTAGGGCTCTTGTCTGCATCTTCAGGGGTTGATGTTTGAACTCTATTTAATCAGGACAAGCTGGGGCTGGAGGTTGATTCCATCATCCATACGTACCTCATTCACACATCTAAACTAAACTAATAAGATTACAGCAGGGTTTGCAAAAATGAAGGTTGCAGCAAGCCCTTACAAAATGGAGTAAGCGTTTTAAAATGGGGTTTGAATTACAATATGGCAAACAGTGAACAGAAGTTACAATATAGACAAGTATAATGGATGGCAAACAGTGAACAGAAGTTACACTGTAGGCAAGTGTAATAAATGGTGAACAGAAATTACAATACTGAAACAATACTGACTTGCATCTGAAGAAGTGAGGTTCTTACCCACGAAAGCTTATGCTCCCAATACTTCTGTTAGTCTTAAAGGTGCCACAGGACCCTCTGTTGCTTAATACTGAAACAGTGCAAGTCTCAGTGATTTAAGCAGGAATTGGATTGATAGTGAAACTTACAAAGGCAGCTGACTCAACAGCTATGGCTCTTAACAAACATCTTAACTGTTAATTAGCCAGTTATTGGGGTAACCGGTTTTATGAATGAATATTGTTTCATTCATAAAACTTTACTTATGAAGTTACATTAATAAAGTAAACAATTAAAAACAATTTCATTCATCAGTCCTACATACCACAACGTCATCTGGAAGGAGGGTCCCAACTATGGGATTGTTTCCCTCTGCTCCAGTTAGATGCTCTCCTTCCCTGGGACTTTCATCCTCCTCAACACACTGTGTCCGGGAAAGTCTCATCTATGTACCTCTGTCTCTCTTACCTCCTCCAGTTCAGCCACTCTGATCTCCAAAGCCCGTATACGGTCTCTGAGGGCCAGGAGCTCCATGCACCGAATGCACACATACGCCACCTGCCCATAGGGTAAGATAATCATACATGCTGCATTGCTTGCAATAAACTGGGTAGCCCCCACTCTGTTGCTGGACTTCTGCCTGCATTCTCTTTTTACTCCTGCAGCTGGTTCCTTTGTTGTTTTTGTTTATATCAAGGGGGTGTTTTTGGCTTTTAAGTTTAATGAATGTTGAGTTCTAGCCCCTGTTCACACTCCCCCGTAAACTCCCTTGCCAAACTCCCGTTAGCCCCTCCTGTTCACTAGTTCCTCTGGTCGCTTAGGAGCGGGCTTTTTAAAGCCCTGGTCTCCCTGAGTAGTCCTGCCCCTGGTTAAGGGTTGATGGGTGCTAAAAGGCTTAGGGATCACAGCCTCGTTAAGAAGCTCTCAGCCTTGCCTAGCAATGTTGATAGTTTTCATTCCCCATTCGGTTTCAAAGTTAATGTCCCACTGAGGTGAATGACATTTATTGAGGTTTTGTTTGAGGCTGTGGGAAGGCAAACAGTCCATGAGTTTATATACTCTGTTCTCATCTAGAAGTTTATCTTGGCAACTATATGGACCAGAAATTTATTTGTTGTTTAAATGAGAGTTTTGATTCTGGAGTACAATGGTTCAGTACGGAGTGGATTCTGCAGCATATTTAAAAAAACAAACTATACGAATGACCAATGTTATGTACAGTGCTCTCTGTATGCAGCTTATATCTCATCACAGTAAAAATGTTATTGTTTTAAATTACCATACCATGTAAAATATAGTCTGACCCTGTTAGTAGTGTCCCACACTATTCTTAATTCTAGCAGCTCTCTGTTGAGTAAATGTGCTTCCTAGAGAATACACTGTAACTTTCTAAGCTTTTCTTCATTGGTGCAGTAGCAATCTTGATGCACAGTTCTATATTTCAGTAGTCAGTCAAAATAACCATTAAAGCACAACACAGCTCAATAAAATTGTAAGAGCAGTGCTGCAGAAATAATTAAAAAGATCAGTAACCAGAGACAACCATCATTTAAGTGCAGACCTACTGCAGTAGGATGACTTGCCTTACCCTAACCAAGTAAGACAGCCAGTACAGGAAAAATAGCTATGTCTGTGGTTCAGATCGTTCTCCTTTTCTAGCATGCAAAATCTATCATATCTGAGAGGCTTTTTCTCCTGCACTGTTAATTACGTCACAGACCAGAGTTCCCTGTAAAGATATGTAGTGGTACCCTGTTACTATTCACTAATAGTTCCTTCAACTCAATAAAAGTTGGGGACCTCTGTAAAGGCCTAATTAACTTAAACAAAAATGAAGGACTTTACTGAGGTTGCAAGACTTCAATTCTTAATAAACAGTGTTGTTCTCCAAACAACAATGATGGAGAAGTGGCGAGAGAGCAATTCTGGAACAATTCCCTTGAGGAAAGAGGCATAGTGCATGTATCTTAAAAAAAGATCCAAATAAATAATACATAATTTATACATCATTGCAAAAGCCCTTCTAGCATTTGGCTCCTCACAGCAGAGAACACTGGCTCTACGGGCCAGATTTTTAAAGCTATTTAGACACATAAAGATTGAGATCGCTATGGAGTTAGATGCCTAGGCACTTTTGAAAATCCCACCAGGCACCTATTTGCATCTTTAAGCACCTAAATACCTTTGAAAATATGGTCCTAACTCCATAACCCCCAGCCCAGATTGCAGGAACTATCCAGTTAGGATGCTTAATTTGAATCTAACTATTCTCCATGCCATAGCAAAATAGGTTACGTATTTGAGTAATGCAACGACTTTTGTAAGAACTTCAGACTTTCAGCCTGCTTTGTTACACCCCAGACCAATGTCTAGTGTTTCCACATTACCTTCAACAGCTCAGCCAAGACAGAGTTGGGGCTCTGAGCAGCGCAGTGGTGTCAACTCTATAGCCAGTGCCCGTATTCAAATAACTTTATAGACATGACAAATTATACCAGTCTGTCAAAGCTGGTGTAACAACGTATTTTGAACAACAAATAGAGCAGCGGTTGAAAAATAGATTTTAATCTCTTTACAGCACATTTTTAATCTGATAGCAAACCGCAATATATCCTGAAATTGCTGCTGTTTTTCTCATTGCTCTGAAAGACACGGGCAGTTTTTCTTCTTCATTGTTTAGCTTACAAAATTTTATTGTTTCTGATCATTTGAGACCGTATTTCTCAGTAATCACCTTGCTTTTGTACAATGGAGAATATAATGCTTCTCTGTTTAATTGCCTTTTTTTTTTTTTTTACATTGCTTGCAAAACCTGGCCTGTTTTTGCTTTCCAGTCTTGGCTCAATCCTGCAATTACATACACATATGAGCAAGCCCATTGACTTTATGGGACTAGTCATGTGAGTAAAAGTTACACATGTGTATTTGCAGAATCCGGGTCTTAGATCCAGATCCTCAAAGGTATTTAGGCTGGAAGTCAGGAGCCTATATATCTTTGAGGATCCGGGTATTAGTTTGTACCTGCCAGCTTGCATGTCTAATACACTATAATCAGAACAACAGGATTACTCAGTGAAGTGAAAAGTGAACACATTTAAATTGGACAAGGACACACTTTTTACGCTATTTGTTTTCTTTTGATTTATGCAAAAAAGTAAAAAAGCTCACCTCAGCCCGGCATGGAGGGACACCAGAATGAAAGCAGCATTGACGGTGGAAAAGCAAGTGTCAATCACATTCTGGAAGCTTGCAACACTGGCTTGCTACTGGTTAGTGGGAAATCATTTTGGAGTTGGAAAATTCACATTGGGGGCCATTGTCATCCAAGTGTGTTGGTGTAACATTCCCAACAGTACAACAGTACAATCTGGACAACTGAACAATTGTGTCCTCTCCAACCTGGGGTACCTTTCACCCTTCTTTCCTGTGAGAGCACCCACTCCTGGTCTGTTCACATACAGTCGCTAGCATGCAAAATAACTCCTAGCTGAATGACGAGTCGGGGTTCTCAAACTTCACTGCACCGCAACCCCTTTTTGACAACAAAAATTACTACATGACCCCAGGATGGGGGACCAAAACCTGAGCATGCCCAATCCCTGCCATCCTGGGCGCAGAGGGAGGGAGGAGGATTAAAGCCAACGCCCAAGGGCTTCAACCCCAGGCAGGGGGCCTGTTACCTGAGCCACGCCACCCAGGGCTGAAGCCCTCAGGCTTCAGCTTCAGCACTGGGTGGTGTGGCTGGGGCTTGATCTTTGGCCCCGGGCAGTGAGGCTCAGGCTTTGGCCTTGGCCCCAGCCAGTCTAATGCCAGCCTTGGTGACCCCATTAAAATGTGACCGATACCGACCCACAGTTTGAGAACCTCTGATATGAGTGATTCTAGCCAGCCACTGTTGAATTATGTTGCAGAGTGACACCAGCAAATTCTAAGTCCCAGACTTGCCCCCAGAAATGTGCAACGTGTACTGCCCAGCTCATTCCATCTGTGCAGTACAAACTCATAGAAAGTCTGTCATTTCATTAATAGAAAATGATATGCAGAAAGTCCGTTATCTCCAGTGGAGGTTCCAGATACTTTAAGCTAAACACACACTGGTTTATATAAAACAACAAACCAAGTGTATTAACTACAGAAAGATTACTTGTAATCACCTAAAAGCTATGAGGCATAAAAGTCGCAATTGATTACAAAGGGTATGTCTACACTACGAGAGTAGTTCGATTTTACTTAAATCGAATATGTGGAATCGATATTACAAAGTCGAACGTGTGTATCCACACTAAGGACAGTAATTCGACTTTGTGAGTCCACACTAACGGGGCAAGCGTCGACATTGGAAGCGGTGCACTGTGGGCAGCTATCCCACAGTTCCCGCAGTCCCCGCTGCCCATTGGAATTCTGGGTCGAGCCCCCAATGCCTTCTGGGGAAAAACATGTGTCGAGGGTGGTTTTGGGTAACTGTCGTCATCCAACCGTCACTCCCGCCCTCCCTCCCTGAAAGCGCCGGCGGGAAATCAGTTTGCGCACTTTTCTGGTCAGTGACAGCGCGGATGCCACAGCACTGCGAGCATGGAGCCCGCTGCGACCATCACTGCAGTTATGGCCGTTGTCAACACCTCGCACCTTATCATCCACCTTTCCCAGAGGCAGATGCTGAGAAATCGGGCGAGGAGGCTACGGCAGCGCGGTGAGGACCTGAAGTCTGAGAGTGGCACAGACCTGTCACAAAGCACGGGACCCCGCGCCGAGGACATCATGGTGGCAATGGGTCATGTTGATGTTGTGGAACGGCGATTCTGGGCCCGGGAAACAAGCACGGACTGGTGGGACCGCATAGTGCTGCAGGTCTGGGATGAATCACAGTGGCTGTGAAACTTTCGCATGCGGAAGGGGACTTTCCTGGAACTTTGTGAGTTGCTGTCCCCTGCCCTGAAGCGCAAGGACACCCGGATGCGAGCAGCCCTGAGTGTCCAGAAGCGAGTGGCCATAGCCCTCTGGAAGCTTGCAACGCCAGACAGCTACCGGTCAGTCGCGAACCACTTTGGCGTGGGCAAATCTACCGTGGGGGTTGTTGTGATGCAAGTAGCCAACGCAATCGTTGAGCTACTGCTCTCAAAGGTAGTGACCCTCGGAAACGTGGAGGTCATCACAGATGGCTTCGCCGCGATGGGATTCCCAAACTGCGGTGGGGCTATAGATGGAACTCACATCCCTATCCTGGGACCGGACCACCAGGCCAGCCAGTACATTAACTGAAAGGGCTACTTTTCAATGGTGCTGCAAGCACTGGTGGACCATAGGGGACGTTTTACAAACATTAATGTCGGATGGCCGGGCAAGGTTCATGACGCTCGTGTTTTCAGGAACTCTGGTCTTTTTAGACTGCTGCAGGAAGGTATTTACTTCCCGGACCACAAAATAACTGTTGGGGATGTGGAGATGCCTATAGTGATCCTCGGGGACCCAGCCTACCCGCTAATACCCTGGCTCATGAAGCCCTATACTGGCGCCCTGGACAGTGAAAAAGAACTCTTCAACTACCGGCTGAGCAAATGCAGAATGGTGGTGGAGTGTGCTTTTGGACGTCTCAAGGGGAGATGGAGAAGCTTACTGACTCGCTCTGATCTCAGCGAAACCAATATCCCCATTGTTATTGCAGCTTGCTGTGTGCTCCACAATCTCTGTGAGAGCAAGGGGGAGACCTTTATGGCGGGGTGGGAGGTTGAGGCAAATAGCCTGGCTGCTGATTACGCCCAGCCAGACAGCCGTGCGATTAGAAGAGCCCAGCAGGACGCGCTGTGCATCCGGGAGGCTTTGAAAGCTAGGTTCCTGAGTGAGCAGGGTAACCTGTGACTATTCAGTTTGTTTACAGAGAAGCTGAAGCTGCCCCCGTTTCTTTACCCGGTTAATGTTCACTATCCTCTCCAGTTACATACCCCGTTCACCCCGTTCCCCCCCTTCCAACACACGTTTAAAAATAAAATCACTTGAAATTTGTTAATGAACACAGTTTTCTTTATTACTGTTTTCGCGGTAAAGTGTTGAACCTGGGACGCAGACTGTGGTGGGGAGCGGGTGTAGTGTAGTGATGCAAAGGACGCTTCTAAACTCGAGGAATGACAGGCTCCGCACTGGTGGACTGGTTGTTTCAACGGAGCCTGCCACCCCTCCTGTTCAGGACTCTGTGTGTGGGGGCTATGTGACTTTGTGGCAGGGGGAGGACGGTTACAGATCCCCTGCTGCGTGGCTCTGTGATCCAGGATAAGGACCGCTGCATAAGATCTCTAACCGCCCTCCCCCGCCACAAAGTCACATAGCGCCCCCCCCCCACACACACACACAGAACATGAAAACTACCTCCCAGACTGACCAGGGTAACTAGTGACTGCAATGTGTGTGTGCCCTGCTGCTGAACCTGCCCCCGCCTCTGTACCCTGGTAAAGGTGACTGTCCTGTCCAATTACCAACCCCCTTCCCCCCCTTCAGACAGACTCTCCTCTAAAAGAACATGATGGAAACAGTAATTAACAGAAACGTATTTTTTATTAGCAACTATACATGAAACTGGGGGATGAAACTGGGACGGGGGCTTGGGTGAGGCGGGAAGGAAAGGACTTATCAAATTTTGGGGAATGACAGCCTTCTGGTACTTGAGCAGTCTGCAGGGGTGGAGTGAGAGTTTTCACGGACTCTGCCGCCCCTCCTTCTTGGGACTTTGGGTGAGGGGGGTATGGGACTTTGTGGCGGGGGAGGGCGGTTAGAGAGAGACTGCAGCGGGGCTCTGTCCTCCTGCCTCCGGTCCTGCAGAACATCCACAAGGCGCCGGAGCGTGTCCGTTTGCTCCCTCATTAGTCCAAGCAGCGTTTGAGTCGCCTGCTGGTCTTCCTGCCGCCACCTCTCCTCCCGTTCAATGTGTGATCGGTGGATTTGGGACAAGTTCTCCCTCCACTGGGTCTGCTGGGCTGCCTGGGCTCGGGAGCAGCCCATAAGTTCCGAGAACATGTCCTCCCGTGTCCTCTTCTTCCTACGCCTAATCTGCGCTAGCCTCTGGGAGTGTGATGCCAGGGTAGGTCGGGAGACAGTCGCAGCTGTGGGATGGGAAAAAGGGAGTGAATTCCTCAGAAAGATAAATTTAGTTGTGAACAAAGAACATAGTCTTTCTCTGTGAACAAGACCATGCACAGCACCTATCACATGCGCACTCAGGACAAGGTTGAATTTTCGGCCTTCGCATTCAGTGTCTGGGGTCTTGCAGCGCAGATCAGACAAGCGGGGCAGGACAGCGGAATTTGGGTAGCAGGCTGACATGGTAAGCAGTAGACTTGTGGCTGCTTAAAACTTTAATAATAGCACTGGCCTCCTTTCACGTTGAAAGCAATGCCAGTCCCTGCTGCCAGCAATCCGGCAAGCATGAACTCTGCCCCTGTCCCACCCCCTCGCGGCTGTCCCAGGGAAAGATCCCTGTATGCTGCCCCTCTCCCGCCTCCACCGCGTGGCTGTAAACCGCCGGTTTCAGTTCTGTAAAGGAACAGGCAAGCAGTCCCAATACTAACATTCCCCTACCTAATTCAAAGCAGGTCACCATGAGCTACATCACTCTGATGAGGATTTCAGAGACTGAGAAAGAAAGGATGCTTCGGGCCGTATGCCGCCATGCTCTGCAAGGCAATGATCCCCGAGTACTTGCTTGTCTCCTGGCGCGGAAACGTTTCCTACCACGGAGGACCCAATAAGGCCGCTCTCCCCAGGAACCTGATGCAAAGGCTTTCCAATTACCTCCAGGAGAGCTTCGTGGAGATGTCCCAGGAGGATTTCTGCTCTATCCCCGGACATATAGACCGGATTTTACTGTAGCTGCACTGGCAGGGACTAAACAGTAGAGCGCCTAGGGCAAACCAATCATGCTAAACCGGACATTGTTAGATTTTTTTTCAGTAGTTGCACTGCCAAGGACTGAAACGTTAAGTGCCTAGGGCAAAGTAATCATGAAAAACCCATTGTTAATATTCCTGTTCTGTTAAAAATAAATGTTTACATGTTTAAAACACTTACCGACTGATCCTTCCCCTGATTCTGTGTCCGGGTTAACGCCTGGGGACGGTTGGTAGGGGATCTCTGTAAGGGTGATGAAGAGATCCTGGCTGTCGGGGAAATCAGCGTTGTAAGCGCTGTCGACTGCCTCGTCCTCCTCATCTCCTTCCTCATCTTCCCCGTCCGCTAACATCTCCGAGGAACCGGCCGTCGACAATATCCCATCCTCAGAGTCCACGGTCAGTGGTGGGGTAGTGGTGGCGGCCGCACCTAGGATGGAATGCAGTGCCTCATAGAAACGGGATGTCTGGGGCTGGGATCCGGAGCGTCCGTTTGCCTCTTTGGTCTTCTGGTAGCCTTGTCTCAGCTCCTTGATTTTCACGCGGCACTGCGTTGCATCCCGGCTGTATCCTCTCTCTGCCATGGCTTTTGAGATCTTCTCGTAGATCTTTGCATTCCGTTTTTTCGATCACAGCTCGGAAAGCACGGACTCGTCGCCCCACACAACGATCAGATCCAAGACTTCCCGATCAGTCCATGCTGGGGCCCTCTTTCTATTCTGAGATTGCACGGCCATCTCTGCTGGAGAGCTCTGCATCGTTGCCAGTGCTGCTGAGCTCGCCACGATGTCCAAACAGGAAGTGAGATTCAAACTGCCCAGACAGGAAAAGGAATTCAAATTTTCCCTGGGCTTTTCCTGTGTGGCTGGTCAGAGCATCCGAGCTCGGACTGCTGTCCAGAGCGTCAACAGAGTGGTGCACTGTGGGATAGCTCCCGGAGCTATTACCGTTGATTTCCATCCACACCTAGCCTAATTCGACATGGCCATGTCGAATTTAGCGCTACTCCCCTCATTGGGGAGGAGTACAGAAGTCGAATTTAAGAGACCTCTATGTTGAACTAAATAGCTTCGTTGTGTGGACGGGTGCAGAGTTAATTCGATGTAACGCTGCTAAATTCGACATAAACTCCTAGTGTAGACCAGGCCAAAGAAATAAAAAGAAAAATGCAAAGTAACCCTGAACTTATCAAGCTAAGTGAATTCAAAGCAAAGGTTTTTTTCTCACCACATGCTTTTCCTGCCTGAACTCCTTCAGTCAGGACCACTCCCCCAGTTCACTGATGCTTCCTTTGTCTTTCAAACTTTGTTGATGCCATGAGGGGAGGATTTGTGTCTTCTGTTCCTCGTTTTTATATCTTTTCTTCTTCTTTGAGCATCCTCTGCAGCTGGGGTTCAGGCAACAGCCAGTCTGCTTACGTGGAAACCTGCAGCTGTTCCATTGCCAAAATGTAAATTTCTCACTCACACCCTTCTTCTTGCTAAAGAATGTCTGCTCAACCCAGTAATAGTTCACTTGATTGAGTTGACACCTGGCTGAGGTGCTGGTTAACCTTTTGTCTCCGAGGAACTGATTTGGGCTGCTTTTCTAAACTCGGAGCATGTCTCAGCAATGTCATACAGTAAAATCTTATAATTTGACATACGATGTTGCTACACACATTTTACCAGGAAAATAATATTCAGTAGAGTATGAGTTTTCAAATGATACCCCACAAGGCATACTTTGTACAAAATTGATCATAGTCTTGTAAAAGTGGTTGACGATAGGGGTACAGTCTGTCACAGTTGGACCATTAATTGACTCCTGATATGAAGGACTGTGACTCTCAGCAATGTGCAGGACATAGTGGATGGATTTTCAGCAGTGGGGTTCTCAAACTGTGGTGGGACAACAGATGGCACCCATATCCCTAGTTTGGCACCGCCCACCTTATCACAGAGTACATCAATAGATAGGTCTACTTTTCTATGGTTATGCAAGCATTGGTGGATCACCGGGGACACTTCACTAATATCACTGTGGGCTGATCAGGTAAGTTGCATGATGCTCACATCTTTAACAATACAAAACTGTTCAGAAAGCTGCAAGCAGGGACATTCTTACCTGACCAGTACATTATGGCAGTATGGGAATGCTAGCAGTGATCTGGGGGACCAAGCCGATCCCCCTCACCTCCGGCTCATGAAACCGTACACTGGTCACCTCGCCAGCACCAAGGAAAGATTCAGCTACCAGCTCAGCAGGTGCAGTTGAATGTGCTTTTGGTAGATTGAAAGGTCACTGGCACTGTTTACTCACTAGATTGTATCTGAACGAGAAAAATATCCCACTGATTATAGCTGTCTGTTGTGTCCTGCATAATAACTGTGAGGCAAAGGGGGAAAAGTTGATGCCAGGCAGGAGAGGTTGTCTGTTAACTTTGAACAGCCAGACAAAGGGACATTACAAGAGCTCTATGAAGAACTGTGCAATTGAGAGAACTTTGAAAGGGCACTTAACGCTTAGCCACAGTAGTGTTCTCTGCTGGACTGTTGTCTGGGCTTGGAGATTTGGGTGCTGCTAGGAATTGTGTAGTGCTTGCTGTTGCTGCACATTTATAAACATAACTGTATGTTTCTGGAACCTGAGTCATGTGGTGCTTGCTGGACATTTATAAATATTTTCCTGAACTTATGAGTTATACAGCGTTTGCTGTACATTTACCAGTACTGTGAGCTTTAAGTACCACTATGCATTTTGCAATATGTGTTGTGTACTAATAAAGATAACTTTATTCTCCAAATATGGAAATTAATTTAGTGTCAAAAGCAGTGCAAAAATATATGCAAAAATCAACAGGCAATACAATACAAACTTTTTACTTATATTAATGGAATGGAACAGTAAGATTGGAAAGGCAGCAAACATTTTTGTCCATTTCAGGGCAGTGTAGTCAGTCACTAGTCCGTTGTGTCTACACATACGCCAACTGTGGTTCTCTGACTGTCCCCTGGCGTGGAGTGGGTAGGGGTAAGGATAGGGTCTGTGATGCCACACAGAATGTTGACAGTCAGAGGGTTCTGCTGCCATGGAGTTCTCCAACAACTGTACAGGATGGGGAGTCTGGGATTTTGAGACCTGTAGGTCAACCAAGGTCTGCAGCATTTGGGTTTGCTACCATTATATCCTGGTGCATCTCGCTGTACTTTTCCTGCTGGAATTCCTGGCCCTTTCTCCTGTCCACTCTTTCCTTCTTCACGCTATCTGCCACATTGCCCCCTCCCCCCGACTCTTTGTTTGCAGTCCGATGCAGCACTGACTTGTAGGTTCTTGCTGACCATTTCCTCCCTAGTCCTTTTCTTTCTCTTCCCCATCAGGGTCAGGCACTCTGCATGTGTGGAGGAGGCAACCCTCAAACCGCAACGGCAGCAGATGCTTATAAGAAAAGATAGAAGTATCACTGGATTTACAGTCACAATGGAAAGGAAAAGATAAGTTTCAAAACTTCCTTCCCTTATTTCCATGAATGTCCTATTAAAAGTTTTCTTATTGATACTTCAACTTTGGAGCAGCTCTGCAGAGCACTGCTCCCCAGTCCCAGCCGTGGTGAATATGGCCTGCAAGGGGTGAGGGAGGAATTTGGGTTGTGTGAAACAATGAAAATTCAGTCCCTATTCCATGGGTACAAGTACAGGGCAATGGCACTGAATATTGCCACTATTTTCCACAGGTGGTGGTGGTTTTAGTTGATATCTCACTCCTGAGGTAAACAAAGGCACAGAGAGCACAGCTGCTACGGGCATTCCAAAGTCACCTGTGTCTGTATGCTGCTAACCTGTTTACTGCAATGGTGCCAACTGAATTCACTGTGTAGTGACATGGAAAAGTGTCTTACCATGGAGGAAGAAATAAGGCAGCCATCCCTAGAAACCTTCAGTAAAGGATTGCAGAGTATCTCCATGAAAGTTTCATCAAGATCTCTCAGGAGGATACAAGGGACATCCCTACGTGTACAAGCAAACTGCTTCACATGCTCTGTCCCATCCCCCCTGCCCTAACCCAACAGGGGAAAGAAAAGCACATGCCAACTCTACCTCTGTTTGTCGTACAGCTATCTTTTCTTGTACGAGTAAAACAATGAAAAGTTGATACATTTGTCTTGTTAACTTGGGGATGGGCTGGGTTCCATCTTTACATTTAAACATAGTAAGGAAAGATGCATGCACACACCAACAGGATCTGACTTGTATTTTTCCCTGTGGGTGCTCCATCCCCGTTCTGTCCTGAGGCTCCTTCCCCCAAGGTCCTACCCTCGCTCTGCCTCTTCCCGCCCCTGCTCTGCCACTTCCCCTGAGGCCCTGCCCTCGCTCTGCCTTTTCCCTCACCCGCTCCTCCCTCTTCACCGCCCTCAAGTTCCTACCGCCTGCTGAACAGCTGATTGATGGCCAGCCCCCAGGCCGCTGACCAGCTGCTGGACGATAAGCCACGAGCAGGAACCACTGTGGCTGGTGGGTGCTGAGCAAGCCCTATTTTTTTTTCCATGGCTGCTTGAGCCCTGGACCCCCCACGGGGTTGGCACCTTTGTACACACTTACCTGAGGTCACTTCCCCTTCCCTGTGCTCATCTGTCCTTGCCTGGTGGGACTGGCTAGACGCTGGTGGAGTCTCGAACAGGTCATGGTGCATGAACTGATTAAAGCCCCCTACCACATTTCTTCCCTCCTCCTCTTCTTCCTCCTCCTCCTCATTGTTCCCACAGGGTTCTCTATCTTGGGCTCCTCCGAGGTATCCACAGTGGTCTGCAGCAATAGCGTAGCTAGGGCGGTTCAGGGGAAGCAGCCGTTTCCCCTCAGCCCCAACATCGCCGCCGCCGCCGCCTCCTGCGGCGGCTCAGGGCTCAGCGGCCGAGTGCTCCGCAGTTGGCGGGCAGATCCCCGCTCCCTGGCAGCTTCCTGCTTCCGGGCCGAGGGAAGCAGGAAGCTGCCGGGGAGAGGGGATCTGCCCGCCAGCTGCGGAGCGCTCGGCCGCCGAGCCCTGAGCCGCCGCAGGAGGCGGCCGTGCTGAGCGTGGGGCGCGCTGGCCGAGGAGCCGGCTCCTCCGGCCGCACCCGCCCCCCCCAATGGCTCCTCCAGAGTCCGGCCGTGCTGCCCCCCCCTTGCCTGCAGGAGCCCAGCGGCGGCCCGGCAGGCGCCACTTTTGAAAAAAATGCTGGGCTGCCCGGGCCGAGGGAACCAGGAAGCTGCCGGGGAGAGGGGATCTGCCCGCCAGCTGCTGCCCGCCCCACTGCTCCGCTCCCCCCAGCTCCTGGGAGAAGCGAACAGTGCCCGCCCGCCACCCCTTCCCCCGCGCCCGGCCCCCCCCCGAGCCCCTCCGAGGGGGGGCGCAGCATGGCCGCAGTGTGGCCGGAGGAGCCAAGGGGGGGGGCGCGGAGCGGCCGGAGGAGGAGCCAAGGGGGGGCGTGGCCAGAGGAGGAGCCAAGGGGGGCGTGGCCAGAGGAGCCGCCAAGGGGGGGCGCCTTTTTTATGTTTGCTCCCCCTGCACTGAGAAGCTGGCTACGCCACTGGTCTGCAGGGTGCTGGTGAGATCTCCGCCAAGTATGGTATGCAGCGTGTTGTAAAAGCAACAGGTCTGCAGCTCAGCACTACATTGATTATTGCGCTCCCTAGCCTTGCGGTACGTCTGGTGCAGTTCCTTCGCTTTCAGGTGGCACTGCTGCTTATCCCTGTCAGACCCCTTTGCCTGCATCCCCTGAGCAATCTGTTCATAAATGTCCATTTTTCTACAGCTGGTCTATAGCTGTTCTTATAGATCCATAGATTCAAGGACTGGAAGGGACCTCGAGAGGTCATCGAGTCCAGTCCCCTGCCCGCATGGCAGGACCAAATACTGTCTAGACCATCCCTGATAGACATTTATCTAACCTACTCTTAAATATCTCCAGAGATGGAGATTCCACAACCTCCCTAGGCAATTTATTCCAGTGTTTAACCACCCTGACAGTTAGGAACTTTTTCCTAATGTCCAACCTAGACCTCCCTTGCTGCAGTTTAAGCCCATTGCTTCTTGTTCTATCCTTAGAGGCTAAGGTGAACAAGTTTTCTCCCTCCTCCTTATGACACCCTTTTAGATACCTGAAAACTGCTATCATGTCCCCTCTCAGTCTTCTCTTTTCCAAACTAAACAAACCCAGTTCTTTCAGCCTTCCTTCATAGGTCATGTTCTCAAGACCTTTAATCATTCTTGTTGCTCTTCTCTGGACCCTTTCCAATTTCTCCACATCTTTCTTGAAATGTGGTGCCCAGAACTGGACACAATAATCCAGTTGAGGCCTAACCAGCGCAGAGTAGAGCGGAAGAATGACTTCTCGTGTCTTGCTCACAACACACCTGTTAGTACATCCCAGAATCACGTTTGCTTTTTTTGCAACAGCATCACACCGTTGACTCATATTTAGCTTGTGGTCCACTATAACCCCTAGATCCCTTTCTGCCGTACTCCTTCCTAGACAGTCTCTTCCCATTCTGTATGTGTGAAACTGATTGTTCCTTCCTAAGTGGAGCACTTTGCATTTGTCTTTGTTAAACTTCATCCTGTTTACCTCAGACCATTTCTCCAATTTGTCCAGATCATTTTGAATTATGACCCTGTCCTCGAAAGCAGTTGCAATCCCTCCCAGTTCGGTATCATCCGCAAACTTAATAAGTGTACTTTCTATGCCAATATCTAAGTCGTTAATGAAGATATTGAACAGAGCCGGTCCCAAAACAGACCCCTGCGGAACCCCACTCGTTATGCCTTTCCAGCAGGATTGGGAACCATTAATAACAACTCTCTGAGTACGGTTATCCAGCCAGTTATGCACCCACCTTATAGTAGCCCCATCTAAATTGTATTTGCCTAGTTTATCGATAAGTATATCATGCGAGACCATGTCAAATGCCTTACTAAAGTCTAGGTATACCAACATCCACAGCTTCTCCCTTATCCACAAGACTCGTTATCCTATCAAAAAAAGCTATCAGATTGGTTTGACATGATTTGTTCTTTACAAGTCCATGCTGGCTATTCCCTATCACCTTACCACCTTCCAAGTGTTTGCAGATGATTTCCTTAATTACTTGCTCCATTATCTTCCCTGGCACAGAAGTTAAACTAACTCCTCTGTAGTTTCCAGGGTTGTTTTTATTTCCCTTTTTATAGATGGGCACTATATTTGCCCTTTTCCAGTCTTCTGGAATCTCTCCCGTCTCCCATGATTTCCCAAAGATAATAGTTAGAGGCTCAGATACCTCCTCTATTAGCTCCTTGAGTATTCTAGGATGCATTTCATCAGGCCCTGGTGACTTGCAGGCATCTAACTTTTCTAAGTGATTTTTAACTTGTTAGACAGCTGCTGGAAAACTGTTACGACTGATACAGGTCCCACTGTGTTAACAGTGGCACTGTGTCAACCTCATTAGGTGGCCATAGCTTCACATCATTCAGGGAGCTGGTTTTACTACACTACTGTAATGGAGTGCTTATGTCGGCCGGAGACAAATTTGAGTGTAGACAAGCACAAATAGGTTGACACAAGGTGACTTACATCGACCTAATTTTGTAGTGTAGACTAGACCTGAAGTGTTTAATGCCTATTTTGCTTCAGTCTTCACCGAAAAGATAAATTGTGACCATAATTTACGCAATTAATCTTAACAACAAGGAGGAAGGTATGCAAGCCAAAATAGGGAAAGGGTAGGTTAAAGCAGATTTTAGATAAATTAGATGTATTCAAGTCGGCAGGGCCTGATGAAATTCACCCTAGGGTACTTAAAGCATTAGCTGAAGCAATCTCAGAACTGTTAACTATTATCTTTGAGAACTCATGGAGGATGGGTGGGGTCTCAGAGGACCGGAAAAGGGCAAATATAGTACCTATCTTTAAAAAGAGGAAAAAAGAGGACCTTGGGAATCATACATCAGTCAGTCTAATTTCAATACCTGGAAAGATACTACAACAACTTATTAAACAATCAATTGGTAAGCACATAGAGGATAATAGGGTGATAAGTAAGAGCCAACATGGATTTGTGAAGCACAAATCATGCCAAACCAACCTAATTTCCTTCTTTGACAGGATATCTTGATTTTAGCATGGCTTTTGACAAAAGTCCCACATGATGTTCTCATAAGCAAACTAGAGAAATGTGGTCTAGATGAAATTATCATTAGGTGGGTGCACAATTGGTTGAAAGATTATACTCAAAGAGTAGTTATCAATGGTTTATGGTCAAACTGGGGAGATGTACATACTGTGATCCCGCAGGGGTCTCTCCTGGGTCCGATACTATTCAATATTTTCATTAATGATTTGGATAATGGAGTGGCAAGTATGCTTATAAAATTTGCGGATGACTCCAAGCTGGAATTGGTCTGAAATCAAGATGAAATTCAATTAAGACAAGCACAAGTATTACACGTTAGGAAGAATAACTCAAGTGCACACCTTCAAAACAGATAATAGTGAGTTAGATGGTAGTACTGCAGAAAAGGAATGGAAATCGTATATGAGTCAACAATGTGAAGCAGTTACTAAACACTTTAATATCATTCTGGGATGTATTAACATGAGTGTCGTATGTAAGACACGGGAGATAACTGTCTCACTTTACTTAGCACTGATGAGACCTCAGCTGGAGGATTGTGTCCAGTTTTGGGCACCACACTTTAAGAAAAATGTGGACAAACTGAACAGAGTTCAGAGGAGAACAACAAAAATGATAAAAGGTTTAGAAAACCAGATCTCTGAGGAAAGATTAAAAAAACTGGGCATGTTTAATTGAGAAAAGAAGACTGAGGGGGGACCTGATAAGTCTTTAGATATGTGAAGGGCAGTTTTATAAAAGATTGTGATCAATTGTTCTCCATGCCCACTGAAAGTAGGACAAGAAGCCATGTATATATTCATAGATCCCAAGGCCAGAAGAGACCATTATGACCATCTAGTCCAGGGGTCGGCAACCTTTCAGAAGTGGTGTGCCGAGTCTTCATTTATTCACTTTAATTTAAGGTTTTGCGTGCCAGTAATACATTTTAACATTTTTTAGAAGGTCTCTCTCTAGAAGTCTATATTATATAACTAAACTATTGTTGTCTGTAAAGTAAACAAGGTTTTCAAAATGTTTAAGAAGCTTCATTTAAAATTAAATTAAAATGCTGATCTTACACCACCAGCCTGCTCAGCCCGCTGCCAGCTTGGGGTTCAGTTCTCCTAGGCCGGCAGCAGGCTGAGCGGGGCCTGCGGCAGGGACGCTGGCTGGCAAGGGGCTGGCATCTGGGACCCCAGACCTGGTGGGGGGGGTCAGGGCAGAGGGCTGGGGGTGCAGGGGGGCTTCAGGGGTCAGGGCAGAGGGCTGGGTGTGTGGGGGGAGGTTCAGGGGTCAGGGCAGAGGGCTGGGGGTGTGGGGGTGCAGGGCAGAAGGCTGGGTGTGGGGGGGGTTCAGGGGTCAGGGCAGAGGGCAGTGGAGGTGTGGGGGGGTTCAGGGGTCAGGGCAGAGGGCTGGGGTGCTCGGCTCGTGGAGGTGCTCCCAGCCCCCTGCCCTGAATGGCTCAAGGCAGGGGGCTGGAAGGGATATGCCCTGTTCCACCCCCTTCCCCAAGGCCCCGTCCCTACCTCTTCTCTGCCTCCTCTACGGAGCAGCGAGCACGCTGCTACTTCTCCCCCTCCCCCCTCGCAAAGGCCATCAGCTGATCGGCGCAGGGAAGGGGAGGAGGAGGGGCAGGAAAGCAGCAAGCTGGGGGAAGAAGCGGGGAAGGGGGGAAACTTGGCTGCCGCAGGACCAAGCTTCTGCCTCCTGCCCCCCCCCCAGGGGAGAGCGGTGGGCGGGGGGGGCTGAGTGGGGCTGGGACCGCAGCAGGCAGCAGCATGCCACTCAAAATCGGCTTGCGTGCCGTCTTTGGCATGCATGCCGTAGGTTGCCAACCCCTGATCTAGTCTGACCTCCTGTAAAACACAGGACATAGAACTTCTCCAAAATAATTCCTAGAGTAAACAGTTTAATCTGCAGCAAGGGAGATTTAAGTTAGCTATTAGGAAAAACTTTCTAACTATATCGATAGTTAAGCAATGAATAGACTTGCAAAGGAGATTGTGGAATTCCCATCACTGATGGTTTTTAAGAATGGGTTAGACAAACACATGTCAGGGATGGTCTAGGCATACTTGGTCCTGCCTCAGTGCAGATGGCTGGACTATATGACCTCTTGAGGTTCCTTACAGCCCTCTATTTCTACAATTCTATTAAGGGAAATATCTTAGTAAGATTTAAAAAAATGGATTAGACATTTAGATGGATAATAAGAGTATATCTACAATTACATAAGAAAAAATAAAAACCTATAAGGGAGATAAACCCTCATGCTTCAGGACATAAACTAATCAATAACTGCTTGTGGTTATAAAACAACGTTCTTTATAAAGCAACAGAGGGTCCTGTGGCACCTTTAAGACTAACAGAAGTATTGGGAGCATAAGCTTTCGTGGGTAAGAACCTCACTTCTTCAGATGCAACGTTCTTTATGTTCATGTTAGTGTATGATTGTACATTCCAGGGTGGATAAAAAAATTTTTTTTTTTAAATTAGATTTTTTTTATTTAAATCGGATTTTTTTTATAGAATGCTTTTTAGGAAAAAAACTATCTAAAAATAGTTTTAATTAAGATACATTATAGCTCAAAGATATCTCATCATGGAATAGGGATTATAAATTCTCATTCTATAGTATGAGACAATATATTCATGTAATGTTTAAGAAAAGTTTTGTAAATGAGTTCCAATAGTTCATGGATTAGGGACCCAATTTTATGGGGTTCCAGGGGCTTCTGTATAGATTATTTAGGTTAATCTTTCTATCTACCCAATGGGACTTAGTGCTCAGTCTAGAAGATAGCATCAGAGATGCTTAGTTTTGCAGTTCTCAAACTCTGGATTTGTGTCTCCAGAGATAACACGCTTGTTAACAGCAAAAATGTTTTTAAATAAATAAATAAAATAAATAATATATAGAGGTGAAAAATAACAGACCTCAACCCTATTGTCCCTCTGCAAATTTGTGTACACAGAGTCAATCCCTGACTTCTCTCTAAAAGTGCAAAATTTCAAAAAGTTCAATGAACAGAAGATTGTTGGGGGCGGAATAGATCTGGACAAGGAGAAGAAGTCTGGAGATAAATGTGAGAAGGGAGGGACAGGCAGTAGAAACAAAAGTGAAACTGTTTGAGCAGCATATTCCCAAAGTCTTGAGTTCTTTCTGAGTGTAATCTTCATTGATTTGAGATCTACCATACCATTCTCTCACTAGAAGAGAAAACCTATAATGGCAGCAGGCCGTAAAAGAGACCCAGTTTGGGAATAAGAACCATTCAAGAAATATATGTTTGCTGATGATGTTTGAAAGAAAGTCACACCAGTGAACTGATGGAAGTCACTTAAGCACTTGGATTCAGAGACTGTTGAAGTGATAATCTCACTTTTAACAGCAGTAGCTTCTTCTGCCGGTGTAGAAAGACTATTTTCTTCCTTTGAACTAATTCATTCCAAATTGAGAAATCGTTTGGGACCTGAAAAAGCAGGAAAGCTTGTTTTTCTTTTCCAGATTATGAACAAACAGGAAAATGAAGGTGAAGACGACTAAGTTAGCTGCAGACGCCAATATTTTAAGTTTCCCATGTTGACCTGGCTGACACAGTCGATTTAATTTTTGTTTTGTTTTTTTAAATATTTCATTTAACTATTTTAGTTAAAAACAATTTTAACAACAACAAACCTGATTTTAAAAAACTTGAATGTTTAACTAAATTCAAAAATTCATATGCTTGTTTTGTTAAAATATTCTATGTTTGCTGTTGAAGAAAAAAATCCAGAATACATAACGTTGTGTTTTAGTTAAATAAAACAATTTAAATGTCTGTCTGGTGATGTTCTCCTCCTAATACAGCATGGGAAGAAAATCCTCCAAATATTAATGATTAACCTGTCACCTCCCAATTACTTCATAAATATCTGCTTCAATTACCTTTGGTAAATGAAATAACCAAACGATCATTCATTTTCTGATATAGCTGTAAAATTAATCTGAAAAGTTTTCAAAATAAATCACTTTAAAAATGTATAGTGTGTACCTTCTAAAAATGAAACCTACATCTATCTCTGAGTTGTGAAGAATATGTATTAAGGTTATAACAACCAACAAGAATGCACTTTTATGTAGAAATCCATGATTAAATCGAGTCTTCCTGACTAGTGATTTAAATCACGATTTAAATCAAATCCACCCTGGTATATTCAAGGGTTTTTACACCTTCCTCTGAAGTATCTATTATTGGTCCTTCAGAGACAGGATACTAGACCAAAGGGGGGTGGGTGGGTGGGTGTGATCTCATACTCTATCTCTTTTCCTGCATGCTTAGCAACCATGTCAATGGTGTTAAAACACCATTTCCTGAGACAGTAAAAACGTGGTTCTGCCTTGTAGATAGGACCTAATAATGTTTGAACCATGCTACTAGCCCTCTTCTGTCCACGCAACTTTCAGGGAATAGTTTGAAAATAGTTCGGTCCCATCTACATTAAAAGAAAGAACCATGTTTTAAATATATCTGGGAGGAAGTTTATTGTAACCAGATCCCTTGTCATAGTTATTATAGTGCATGCAGTTCCTAGTGCTGATTACAAGTTCTATACTTGGTTAGGAGCTGCCTATGTCTGGAATTATTTTTACTGTTTGTATTAATCAGTTATGATAGAATATGATTTCTATTTATAAATCAGTGCTTAGCTACCACAGTGATAGGCACTATATATAAAAAAACTTAGCAAGATCTGGAGCAATCTAATTGGTTTTGTTGTTTAATCTGCTCTCTCCCATAGCTGGTATGTGGGCTCTCTGCTCCCGTGTGTTCAGCATGACCTGCTCATGGTTCAAGTTGCTTGTTATTCATGCTCTTTGTCTGTCTCCCAGTGCAATTTACTGATTTGTCCATGGGCCTAATTTTCACTCCCTTGCAACTTGCAGTCATCTGCACCTGTGCAAACTGCTACCAAATCAGAGGGGTGATATTCTACACCTACTGTGCCAATGCTGCCAACTCTTGCACATTCTTTTTACAAGTCTAATATTTGGAGTTATTCTATAAGCCACAGCTGCTGAATTCAGAAAACTGCTTGAGAATCGCTGCTTTCATTAAATGATTACATTTCTAGCTCTCACCGCTGCAGAGAAAAGCTTAGACTCATAGATTTTAAGGTCAGAAGGGACCATCATGATCATCTAGTCCAGGGGTTCTCAAACTGTGGGTCAGGACCCCAAGGTGGGTCGCGACCCCGTTTTAATGGGGTCACCAGGGCTGGTGTTAGACTTGCTGGGCCCGGGGCCGAAGCCCGAGCCCTACCATCTGGGGCTGAAGCCAAGCCAAGGGCTTCAGCCCTGGGCTGCAGGGCTCAGGCGTCAGCTTCAGCCCTGGGTAGTGGGGCTTAGGCTACAGCCCCTTGCCTGGGGCGGAGGCCCTGGGATTTGGCTTTGTCCCCGCCAGCCTCTGCATGGGGTGGTGAGGCTTGAGCTTTGGTCCCCCACCCAGGGTGGCAGTGCGCAGGTGGGCTGAAACTTTGGTCCCGCCTCCTGGGGTCATGTAGTAATTTTTGTTGTTAGAAGGAGGTCGCGGTGCAATGACGTTTGAGAACTGCTGATCTAATCTGACCTCCTGCACATTGCAGACCACAGAACCTCACCCACCCACTCCTTAACCTCTGGCTGAGTTACTGACGTCCTCAAATCATGATTTAAAGACTTCAAGTTACAGAGAATCCACCATTTACACTGGTTTAAACCTGCAAGTGACCCAGGCCCCATGCTGCAGAGCAAGACAAAACCCCCCAAAGGTCTCTACCAATCTGATCTGGGAGAAAATTCCTTAACAACCCCAAATATTATCAGGTGGTCTGGATTTGGCCCGTGGGCCTCCTATTGACTACCCCTGAGTTAGATCCATAGCATGTGGCAAGACCCACCCAGCCAGACACCTATGAAAGGATTCTCTGTAGTAACTCAGAGCCCTACCTATCTAGCGCCTCATCATACCATCTCCTCCATAAACTTATTAAGGTCAGTCTTGAAGCCAGTTAGGTTTTTTTGCCCTCACTGCTCCCCTTGGAAAGCTGTTCCAGAACTTCACTCCTCTGATGGTTAGAAACCTTCGTCTAATTTCAAGTCTAAACTTGTTGATGGCCAGTTTATATCCATTTGTTCTTGTGTCCACTTTGGCACTTAAATAACTCCTCTCCCTCGCTGGTATTTATCCCTCTGATATATTTATAGAGAGCAATCATATCTCCCTTCAGCCTTCTTTTGGTTAGGCTAAACAAGCCAAGCTCTTTGAGAATCCGCTCATAAGATAGGCTACTAGGATGACCCGAGAAATGGAAAACCTTTCTCTGCACCTGTTCCAGTTTGAACTCATCTTTCTTAAACATGGGAGACCAGAATTGCACACACTATTCCAGAGGAGGTCTCACGAGTGCCTTGTATAATAGTACTAACACTTCCCTGTCTCTTGGAAACATGAACCAAATATAAACTAAAGACTTAAAAACTGGAAAGGAAAAGAACCAAACATGTATTATTTCTAAAAAAACTTATGATTTTAAAGCCAAGCTCATGTTCCCCCCCCCACCCCGACCTGCCATGATTTTTGAACACCTGAGGCTGACAATACTGCGTGCACAGACATAAATACAGTAAGTGCTCCAGGTTCAAAGGCTCTGCCTGTGCATCACAGTCCTCTGCTGGGAGAAGACAAGTACCGTATTACCACTAATGAATGCTGAAGACGGGTCTACTGTACACTTAAAACCTGACACGGGCATAGTCATGTCAGCCAGGAGCGTTGAAAAAAACGGCACCCACCATCAACCCAGCGAGACCAACAAAACCCTCGGTCTGGATGCAACAATGCCCACAGAAGAGTGCTTCTGTCTGCACCGCGAGCGTCACAGGGGGAGGTTGCGTCCACACCAGCAGAACTCCCGCTGGCGATCGCCGCCTCTACCAGGGGGCTCTGTAGTGTAGACGTCTCCCGAGGGCGCTTGTCCTTCAGTGCAAAGGCAGGAGGGCTGCGCAGCTGTTTAGCGGGCGTCCCACCGGGGCAGGGATCCGCTCTGCTAGGGACGCCGGGGTGGGGGTTCGAATCCTTTGCCGGGGGAGGCCACTCGCCTGCCTCTGCCCCACGAGAAGTGCCCCGGGTGGCGGGGCCGCCCCATGTCTATGGGGAAGAGCCCCTCAGCCGCCCCAGGGGTCTACTGCCCTGTCCTGTGTCCCTTCCCCTCACGGCCTGGCTCCCTCGTCCTCCCCCGACCCACGGCCCCCTCCCCTTCTCCGCCGCAGAGTCGGCGCGGTGCGATTGGCTGGGCCGCCCCACGTGTCGCGTGCCCGCAGCCGAGCGGCTGCCCGAGCCGGTTACCGCGGAGCCCAGTGCAACCGCGGACGGAGCGGAGCTGGGGCTGCCGGGCGCTTTGCTTCGCTTCCCCCCCATGCAGAGGAAACGCGACGAGGCCGGCGCGAAGCCCAGCGCAGGTAGGGGCTGGGAAGGGGGCCGCGGGGGCGGAGCGGCGGGGCCTGCAGGGGCGGGATGAGCTGGGGGGTAGGTCGCGGGGGGCTGTGGCGGGTTATGGGTAGGGTGACCAGATGTCCCGATTTTATAGGGACAGTCCCAATTTTTGGGTATTTTTCTTATATAGGCTCCTATTACCCCCCACCCCCGTCCCAATTTTTCACACTTGCTGTCTGGTCACCCTAGTTATGGGGCATGGGGGGCGGGGCTGTGTTTGAGGTTGTTGGGGGTCTGTGGGGGTGTATTGGTTGCCAGTGGGGGGTTCTGGGGAGAGTTTTGGTAGGGGATGTAGGGGGCTGGGCTGGTGTTTTTAGGGTACGTTGGGGGGCCTGTAGGTGGTTATGTGGGGGTTGGGTATTGGTTGCCTTAGGGTTATGGGGTGGTTTTGAAGGGGATATTTTGGGGTGTGAAGGGCGTTATGGGGGTTGGTGGGGGTATTTTGGGGGTTCTGTGAGCGGTTACAGGAGTGTTGGCTGGGAGTATTAGTTGCCTGTAGGAGGCTGTGGGCACGTTGGTTCTGGGGTGGTGGTAGGTCTGTAGGGGATGTTATGGGGTCTGTAGGCGGTTATTGGGCAGGTTTGGGTGCGAGGGTGGTGTTCAGAAACTTTGTAAGGAAATGTTATGGGCAGAATTCAGTTAGGGATGGATTTTTCAGTACTCTGGCAAGTCTGAAAATATCTTGTTTTGGGTTGAACTGAAAACAAATTTTTTATAATTTCTTTGGGCATATACAAAAAATCAGGAAACATTTCTAGTTGGGTCGAATGAAACACTTTCTTCAAGCCAACTCGTATCTTTTTTGTTTTGATTTCAGGCATTTTTTTTAAGGGATGACTGTACTCACAAAACCAGGGAGGGGGAGATTGAGGTGGTGGCTGGTGGTGCTCCCCTTATTACTTGGGATGTGGGAGACCCAAGTTCTATTCTGCTCTCTCTGAATTTGGGTTGTTTACATTGCAGAGAGTGCCCTAACCACTGAGCTGGATGTTCTGGTGTGGGTCTCTCTCCTGTTGAAACTGTTTCATTCTGTTTAAATAGTCCTCAAATCAGGGATTGAACTTGGATCTCCCATCTCCTGTGAGTGCCCTACACCCCTGGGCTATAAAGGCATTCTCATTCTCTTTCCCTGGTCCAATTGTTCATTGTCATTCATACTATCAATTCATAGTTATTCATAATGACAGTGGGCCAGGGAAAGGGAATGAGTCTATGGCTCCACAGGGGTTAGGGCATTCACCCAGGATGTGGGAGACCCAACTTCAATCACTGCTCCAATGATTGATTAATTATCTAGATTGAGACCCCCCCACCACACCAGACTATCCAGCCCAGTGGGTAGGGCACTCTCCTACAGTCCCAGGTGAGTACACTAACCATTGGACTAAACTTTATAAAGGGGGCACCCCCCACCCCTTCCTTCAGCTGTTTTGTTACTCCAACCTGAAAAAAATGACGTTTTGGTAATGTCAAAGCAGTTTTGACCAAACCAAAAAAAAAAAAAAATTTGGTGAATTTGACACGAATTCACTAATAGTTTTGGGTCAGCTGAAATTCTCCCCCCCCCCCTCCCCCGCTCTAGTTACATAGTTTTTGGGAAGGTTTTGGTGCTGTGAGGTGGTCGGAGAGTTTGTATGGGATGTTACCGGGTTTGTATGGGGTTATGGAAGTGTTGTGTGGGGTCTGTTGGGTTAGGGAAGGACTGGGGAGGGTTATTGAAGAAGTTTTGATGTTGGTGGCTAATAATGAAGGTTTGGAGATTTTGGAAATGGGGTAGTGTTGGGGTACTTGGTAAGACGGGGAGAAGAGGAGTGTTCTTAGAAGGGATGGATTGCAGGGGATTTGGTTTTGGAGAGGGCAGTTTGTGAGAAGTGGTTTATTTGGTTCAGAGGAAGGGAAAATCCTGTTTATGGGGTAAATTTACCTCTTTAAATGGATCAAGTTCTCAGCTGTACCATCCCTGGTACCTGCTATATTCAATCACACAAGCTGGAACTAGCTGTGGGGTCTTCTAAACCCCATTTTTGCTATTGTAAGTGACCAAGCTGCATAGCTGGAACACACCCAGTTGAATGGGTGATGGTGCAGTAAGGGGCTGCCATAGTGCTGGCCACAAAACCCCAAAGTACCAGTATTGGGGGCATATCCTACTGAATAGGAGCTTCTCATTTAAATTGTGGAAGCTGCAGCAAACTTGATTTGGGGTTCTGTTGCCCAACCAGGAGTGACAGGTTTCAGAGTAGCAGCCGTGTTAGTCTGTATCCGCAAAAATAACAGGAGTACTTGTGGCACCTTAGAGACTAACAAATTTATTAGAGCATAAGCTTTCGTGGGCTACAACCCACTTCTTCGGATGCATATAGAGTGAAACATATATTGAGGAGATATATATACACACATACAGAGAGCATGAACAGGTGGGAGTTGTCTTACCAAGTCTGAGAGGCCAATTAAGTAAGAGGAAAAAAAACTTTTGAAGTGATAATCAAGATATCAAACTGTCTGTACTGGGCTATCTTGATTATCACTTCAAAAGTTTTTTTTCTCTTACTTAATTGGCCTCTCAGACTTGGTAAGACAACTCCCACCTGTTCATGCTCTCTGTATGTGTGTGTATATATATCTCCTCAATATATGTTTCACTCTATATGCATCCGAAGAAGTGGGTTGTAGCCCACGAAAGCTTATGCTCTAATAAATTTGTTAGTCTCTAAGGTGCCACAAGTACTCCTGTTATTTTAACCAGGAGTGAGTGGGTGGAACACGTAGACTATATAATTGTCTGTGCTGCATGCTTTGCCATTAAAATAAATAAAATCCTATCCTGTTGCATCATTTCTCTCTTTGTCGTGTGGTCTGATGCTCTAAATTGGGTTAAGTATCAGCGGGGTAGCCGTGTTAGTCTGAATCTGTAAAAAGCAACAGAGGGTCCTGTGGCACCTTTAAGACTAACAGAAGTATTGGGAGCATAAGCTTTCGTGGGTAAGAACCTCACTTCAAGTGCCACAGGACCCTCTGTTGCTTTTTATAAATTGGGTTGAGGATCTACTAGAAACTGAAAGAGATTAAATGGCTTTCAAAATGAAAGAGTAATTTACAAAACCTTTCGCCGTAAAAGATAGCAAAACTTTAAAAACTGCCTTTAATCTAGAGCGAGGAAGGCTTTCTCCAAATGATAGACATGTGCCAAGATTGTGGATGTGAGTCCGTAACAGATGGTGGAAACCAGTTGTCTTTCTCAGCACTATTTTTGAGAAGAGAATTTTTTTTGGCTTACGTTGTTTTGGGTTTCCCCTGAAACATATATATTTACATTTGAGTGTGTGGTTTGTGTGTATTTTTGCTGCTGTAATTTGAAGCAGTAAAGAGGCAAGGCGGAAAGAAATAGCTTCTTCTGCTATTAAAACACATTTCCCTGACCCTGGCCTTGGCCCTCTTTAGTAGTCAGGGCCAGCCTTACAAAGCCTTGTGATGTGAACAACCACCCAGGGTGCTGTAGTCAGGGGAGTGCTGTCTGAGTGCTGCAAGCTGGCGGGCCTGGGCTTCTGGAGCAGGGTGAGTGTGGGTGAACCCGGGGCTGGAGCCCCTGGGCAGGGGGTGGGCAATGCTGCCCTGAGCTGCCAGCCTGGTGGGGAGACACAGGCAGCAGGGCTCGCCCCTGCGGAGCCACTGGGCCAGCCCCTGGGTCCTCCCTTCCTGTGGGTATGGGTGGTGTCTGCGCACCCACTCTCCTCCTGCTAGGTCTTCAGAGGGTGCATGGCCAGGGGAGCCCCGGACTCCTCCCTGTTCAGCCTGGCTGGGCTCCGGGGCCAGGAGCTGGCCCTTGTGCTCTGAGCCCCACGGTGCTGTACTCAAACTCAAAGAAAGGGCTCCAAAATACAAGTTTGCCCCGGGGCTCCATTTTCTTCCCTAAGGCTGGCCTTGTTAATAGTACTCCAGGAAGATGGTAATTCTGCTTATCTTCTGCATTTTGCCATTCTAACTTACAATTGTAAAATGCTACTTTGGACCTTTTAAAATTGTGAGGGTAGGGGAGAAATGTTTAAGAATTTCTTTTGGGAAAACAACCTTTTTCTTCCTGGATGATGATTTCTGTTTTTTCAACTCAGAAGTTGTAAGGGTGATCAAAATGTGTGTGTGCTTCTTTATTCTGCCACATTTAAAGAGATATTGTAAGGGTTAGAAATGTATTTGTGTGTTGCAAATGGAAATTTAGGTTAATAAAAATGAACAGTTAAAACGTCTAATTTGATTAACTATTCATTTGGGTTTTTTATTTATATTTTTCTCTGGACAGTGAACATGGACTAATTGGCTTCAATTTCAGGCTCTTACATGCTGAGACTTAGTGTTTGGGTTGCAGATACTACAAGGAAATATTTATATTTAAAATACTCTCTGTTGGACTTAAAAAGAGAGATAATGGAAATGTTTCTCATGGCCTTAGCTTTTGTAAAAACTTATTTTATGTACCTAAATTTTGAGCTAAATTCTGATAATGATACTCTAAACTTAGACTAGCCCTGGGCTTAGGTCTCCAATTATATGTGGTGTCTATGGCATAGTTGAATAAATTTGGTTTACAAATAACATTGTGGGTTGTGGGGGGTGTTGTGGATAGTTTAACTCAAGCACAGCGTTCACACCGACCTAATATGCTGTAAGACTCTTTAAGTAAAATCTGGTGGTAAAATATTTATCTGAGGTCTAAGGAAGGTTGTCTCCCCCATGGGATTTAGAAGAACTGAATGTGGGCATTGGTGGTGGTTGTAAATTGGAAGTGAAAGCAAGTTTGTTTTGGCTTTTACGCTAGAAATAACAGATGCGACAGGCAACAGGTGTCAGGAGAATGGTTGTTTAGCTGAAAGTGTAGTTGAGGATACATGTTCAGTACTGTTTCAGCAATCAGAAATGGTACTGAACCTCTTCTATAATTTTGTGAAGCTCTTATTTTGTGTAATGTGGTAGAGACGATAAAGAAAAGCATTCCCTTTCTTAGGTGTCATCGATGCATGTTTTATTAAACAAATAAGGTGAGTGTCCCAACAGGTGGTTCATGTGTACAGGTGTCTGTAACCAGGTGTCCTATGGTCTTGACTACACAGAAATAGTTTTTTGGTATAACCTAAGGTGTGGTAATAATTAATACACTCATAACTTTACAAAATAGAACATATTATTTTTCTTCTTTTTAACTTTTATGCGAAAAGCCCTGCAGATTCAACACCTCCTATTGCTTAAACTTCTACACTGGAATTTCATTATCCCTAATCATGATCAAAGGTGGCATTTCCATTTTCTAAAAATTTTTGACATGTTTTCTGCAAATTATTTTTATTTTTTATTGATTTGATTTTTCCAAATACAACAAATACACCAACATACTATTTTCTTTTATAAAATGATTCTTTCTTGCCTCTGAAAAAGAAAGTGGACCAGTGCATTTGGAAAAAGGAAGACTTTACACTTAGTGTTCTCTTTCCTGTATTATTGACTTAGACTCTATGTTGTTATATTCATATGTTTCTTTTAATAAAGTCTGATAGTGGCATATAGAAAACTTACTGGGAAATGGAGATGCTCACACACCAAAAAGAAAGGGTTGTAGGTAAGAAATGAAGGAGGAAAAAAAAATTGTCTTCACCTCTCTGAGTAACTTCCAGGGTTGGGATTCCAACCAAGCTGCTGCCCTTGAACTGCATTGCTTCCCCTCCAACTTTCGTACTGACTTCTGACTACTTGGTGTCTTTGAACTTTTCAAGTCTTATAGCCACGTATAATGAAAATAGGCTTGGCACAATTTGATTTTTTTTGTAATTTTGATGGATAATATAGCAATGTTTTTATTTTTAAGCATTTTTTATTTTTATCCATTTAAATGTTCACAATTGTGCAAAATTATGGGTTTTAAGCATTTTCTTCAATTTTTATCAAATTAAATTTTCACAGTTGCGGAGAATTATGAGGGGTGTCAGACAATAGTTATGTAATGACTAGATGTTGAGATTTAGAAAGTTAAAGCTTTATAACTTAAATCAAAAATTGTCAACATCACATGTCAAAATATACAAAGTAACTATCTTTAAATCAAACTCTAGTTCTCCAGCTGCATTTTTCTTTCTTTGCCTATATGTAAATCTGGACGATCATCTATGGAAATATTTTTAATTGGTTTGTGTGCGTACAGTGAAAGCAACATTTACCAAATATTGGAAATAATTTCTCCAATAAGTTTTTTAAGGTTTAGCATGACTCAGTTTCCACACAAGCATTCATTTATTTGTCCAAAGGTCAGTTGGTGTTGGTTACATCCAAAATACAAATACAAGCACATATGCACTTGTATACCACATTCTAGCAACAATACAATTATAAACATTGGCAGCTACTCTCAACAGGAACAGGCCTAGGAGATACCTTTCCATCATGGCATGACTCCAAAGGGTTAAGGAAAAGCTCTGTCAAAGAAACCCCTAGAAAAACTTGCTGCTTATATACTATAATAAACAAGTGATGTCACTGCTCGTTATTGGACCTTTGCCAAAGCCAGATGAGGGAGTTTTAAGACTGAACACTGTACCTGATATCCAGTTAAGCATGTTTTCTTTGTTTCCATTACCTCAGCTTAACCTTAAATAAGATAATGCTGGTATTTCAAGGATCACTACAAGTTTAACACAAACAACTCTTCTTTCTCATGATTTCATTATATGTGGTCACATGCTTTGGGTTTATCGCCTATGCTAATATTCAAACTCAATTTAAAACCATAGTTCACCCAGTTCTAAAAGTTTCCAATAAAAATCTAATCCTTCCAAGCCTAATGTTAAAGAACAAAGAGATACCTGGAACACACACTTAAACAAAAATAGATCTGCAACTAGATTTCAAAAGGACAAACTTAAAAAAATTAAGGGAATTAGTTAGGGAAGTAGGCTGGACCGCAACTATCTGAAGCCTGCATCCCAAGCAATGGGAAAAAAAATCTTAGGGAAGCGTTGCAGGCCAAACTGGATGAGCAAGCATCTCAAAAGAGGTTATTAAGAGAGAGCCTATAAGGAATGGAAGATGGGAAGGATCAGCAAGGAAAGCTACCTTTTGGAAATCAGAAAGAGGAGAGAAAAATGAGAACTGCCAAAAGCCAAGCAGAGTTGGACCTTGCAAAGAAAATTAGAACAAATAGTTAAAGGTTCTATAGCCATTTATATAAAAAAAAAACAAGGAAAGAAGAAGTGGGACCGCTAAACACTGAGGATAGGGTGGAGATTAAGGATAATCTAGGCATGACCCAACACCTAAATGAATACCTTACCTTAATTTTTAATAAAGCTAGTGTAGCACTTAGGGGTAGTGGCAGGGTGGCTATTGGAATGAAGATATGGAAGTAGAAATTACCACATCTGAGGTGGAAGTCAAACTCAAACATCTTAATGGGATTAAATTGGGGGCCCCGGATAATCTCCATCCAAGAATATTAGAGCAACTGGCGCATGAAATTGCAAGCCCAATAGCAAGGATTTTTAAAGAATCTGTAAACTTGGCGGACATACCCTATAACGAGAGAATTGCTAATATAGTTCCTATTTTTAAGAAAGGGGAAAAAAGTGATCCAGGAAACTACAGGCCTGCAAGTAATTTGTTCCAAGACCTCAATTGTATGCAAGGCAAGGTCTTGGAGCAAATTTTGAAAGAGAAAGTAGTTAAGGACATGGAGGTATACGGGAATTTGGATAAAATACAGCATAGTTTTTCAATAGGTAGAGTGTGCCAGATGAACCTCATCTGCTTCTTTGAGAAGATAACTGATTTTTTTTAGACAAAGAAAATGCAGTAGATCTAATGTACCTGGATTTCAGTAAGGCATTTTGATACAGTTCCACATGGGAAATTATTAGTTAAATTGGAGAAGATGGGGATTTATATGAGAATTGAAAGGTGGGTAAGGGACTGGATAAAGGGAAGACTACAACGGGTCATGCTGAAAGGAGTCTAAGAAAGATTAATTCAAACTGGAAGAGGTGCAGAGAAGGGCTATTAGGATGATCTGAGAAATGGAAAACCTACCTTATGAGAGGAGACACTAAGAGCTTGGCTTGTTTAGCCTAACCAAAAGAAGGCTGAAGGGAGATATGATTGCTCTTGATAAATACATCAAAGGGATAAATACCAGTGAGGGAGAGGAGTTATTTAAATTGGGTGCCAAAGTGGACACAAGAACAAATGGATATAAACTGGCCATCAACAAGTTTAGGCTTGAAATAGACAAAGGTTTCTAACCATCAGAGGAGTGAAGTTCTGGAATAGTCTTCCAAGGGGAGCAGTGGGGCAAAAAACCTAACTGGCTTCAAGACTGAGTTTGATAAGTTTATGGAGGTGATGGTATGATGAGACTGCCTACAATGGCATGTAACTGATCTACGACTGCTAGCAGCAAATATCTCCGATGGCCAGTGATAGGACACTAGATAGGTAGGGCTCTGAGTTACTACAGAGAATTCTTTTCAAGGTGTCTGGCTGGTGGATCTTGCCTACATGCTCAGGTCTAACTGATCTCCATATTTTGGGGTGGGTAAGGAATTTCCCCCCAGGTCATATTGTCAGAAACCCTTTTTTTTTTTTTTTTGCCTTCCTCTTCAGCATGGAGCCTGGGACACTTGCAGATTTAAATGTCTTTAAATCATGATTTGAGGACTTCAGTGACTCAGCCAGAGGTTGGGGTCTATTACAGGAGTGGGTGGGTGAGGTTCTGTGGTCTGCAGTGTGCAAGAGGTCAGACTAAGGCCAGATGGGACCATCGTGTTCATCTAAAGTCTAAGAATCTGAGTTTAACTACACTGTGTAGAGGCCAAGTTGTAGATCGGGGAGAGCAAACTACTGCCCGTGGGCTGGATCCAGACTTTCAATCCGGACCGCGGGATTGCCAGCTCTGTGGTGAAACAGGGCTAAGGCAGGCTCCCTGCCTGCCCTGGCCCGGCGCCGCTCCCAGAAGAGGCTGGCACCACGTTCCTGCAGTCCCTGGTGGGGAGGGGGAGGGCTCTGTGCGCTGCCCTTGCCTGCAGGCACCGCCCCCCACAGCTCCCATTGGCCGGGAACGGGGAACCGCGGCCAATGGGAGCTTTGAGGGTGGTACCCACTGGCGAGGGCAGCGTGTGGAGGCGCCGCCTTACCCACCCCACCCCAAGGAGCCACTGCCGGACATGCTGGCCACTTCTGGGAGCAGGGGCCAGGGCAGTCAGGGAGCCTGCCTTAGCCCCGCTGCGTGCCGCTGCCACCCTGGAGCCGCTTGAGGTAAGTGGCGGTGGGCCGGAGCCCATACCCCAAACCCCTCCTGCACCAACTCCCTGCCCTGAGTGCCCTAATCCTCTGTCTTGAGCCCCCTGCCGCACGCCTTCTGCACCCCAACCCCCTGCCCTGAGCACCCTGCCGCACCCTGCACCCCAACCCCTTGCCCTGAGACCCCTCCTGCACACCTGCCCTGAGCTCCCTGCCGCATCCTGTACTCCCTCCTGCAACCCAACCCCCTGCCCCAGCCCTACATTCATGGCCCTGCATACAATTTCCCCACCCAGATGTGGCCCTCGGGCCAAAAAGTTTGCCCACCCCTGTTGTAGATGCAGGTAGGGGTATCTAATTACAGAAGCTAAATCACCAAGAACATGATAAAACATGCATAAAATAACAGCTGAATAATATGAACAATCCAAGAGTCACATGGTGTTTAAAATTTTATTAGAGAATGTTTAAAAATAGATGATACAGAGTGTTTGAAACGTCAGTTATTAGTCATCGGGGGTAACATACAGAGTATAGGGGGATGTTAGTATTTTGATAATGGATAGCACATAGCACATACAGTCTGCAATATCCCCAATGGGGGGGGTATACGGTGGGTGAAATCAAGGTACAGTCAACAAGCAGTGGGGGTACATCACTCATACATGAGTTACAGGCAATCATGGGTATAAATAAGCGGGCAGGGTAATGAGGATAGGATGACCCTCATATGGTGAAGTTCGGTTCGGTGGGTTCAGGGCTCAGGGGATAAGGTCCAACAGAGGAAGTCTGCAGAGTTGAATGCAAAAGAAACTCTGCAGCAAGAAATTCCACAGCCTTTCCAAAATTCCCTGAACACTTCTGTTGTTTTAGAATCATAGAAGATTAGGGTTGGAAGAGACCTCAGGAGGTCATCTAGTCCAATCTCCTGCTCAAAGCAGGATCAACATCAACTAATTCATTCCACTAATTCATTTGTTAAGCCATGCCTTAAAAACCTCTAAGGATGGAGATTCCACCACCTCCCTAGGAAACCCATTCCAGTGCTTCACCATCCTCCTAGTGAAATAGTGTTTCCTAATATCCAACCTAGACCTTCCCCACTGCAACTTGAGACCATTGCTTCTTGTTCCATCATCTGCCACCACTGAGAACAGCTGAGCTCCATCCTCTTTGGAACCCCCCTTCAGCTTAAGCTTTGTCTGATGAGTTCATTGTGTGACCTTTGAGGAATTGAACAGTCTCACTTCTTATTTTTTTGGCATTGCTGCCAGTGTTATGTTAGTGTAGTGTAGTTTTGTAACTTAAGTCTTCCCGTGTGTTAGGTTAACCTCATTTTCGGAATGGCTAACCTCAGTGATAAAGGCGCATGTTAAATAGCAGAGAGTACTTCAAATAGATACTTCGTGTTTTTTTTTTTTTTTTTTTAATTATAACAGTCCAACTGATGGATAGGAGAGTTTGAATGGTTGATTTTGAGCATAGTAGGTTTTGGCGGGTCCTCTTTTATACCCATTCTATTCATATTACACAGTCAGAGCTGCCACAATTATTCTCTGTAGAGTTTGCAGTTCAGCAGGGAGCCTCAGAGTGTTAACAACTTTGGACATTTGTCTAAGGGTACGTCTTCACTACCCACCGTATCGGCGGGTAGCAATCGATTTATCCGGGATCGATATATCGCGTCTTGTTAAGACGCGATATATCGATCCCCGAATGCGCTCACCGTCGACTCCGGAACTCCACCCGAGCGAGTGGTGGTAGTGCAGTCGACGGGGGAGCCGCGGCCGTCGATCCCGCGCCATGTGGACCCCAGGTAATTTGATCTAAGATACTTCGACTTCAGCTACGCTATTCGCGTAGCTGAAGTTGTGTATCTTAGATCGATCCCCCCCCCCCAGTGTAGACAAGCCCTAACTTTCAAAATCTGTCCTTTGTAACTCATGTGAAGGCAGTGCAATAATTCGTCACTATGAGAAGTGGAGAGAGATCACCTTGTATAATTAAAGATTCATTACCATACTGTTCTGTTGCTAGACAAGAATGGTTGCCTGTTTTTGTACTAGCAAAATTAGTATCTGTGTTACAATTACTAGCACCATGGCTGTGTCTACAGAAAATTTTAAAAAAAATCAGAACCATAATTTTTCACTGGTAGTAGTAAGAGTGGACATTGTAGTGTAAAGAGGGTGCAGGCATTTTTATTACTGTGTCCTCTAACCAACGGGGGCCAGTGTCCTGCCCACAGCTTCCACTGTTGCTATCATTGGTGATGACTATGCACCTGATTTATTTATTTTTGTGGGGGTCAGTATAAACATGGTGTTAAGAATTCTGTGTATGTGTCCACTGATCGTTACCGTCCATGCCATGATGAGGGAAAACATTGAAGCTGCTTCTAAACTGCTCCTCTCCTGCAAGCCCAAATGGAGATTTAGCCTTGTCTAACCTAGGCTCACTTCTTTAAAAACTCCCATCACTGGTTCAGCTTCACTGGTTGTAGCAACAGTGCACTACTTGTAGAAGAGACTCCAGGAGGCTGCTGGCATTCTAAGCACTGCCAGGTAGACCGGCTCTGAACAGTGTTAGATGTCATAGTGCTTTGAATGCCCCGAGCTGCCTGGAGGCTTATTTATACTAACACTTTCTCACCTTGCTACTGCTAGTGTAGTTAAGAACATAAAAATGGCATACTGCATCAGAACAAAGGTCCATCTAGTCCAGTATCCTTTCTTCTGACAATGGCCACTGCTAAATGCCTCAGAGTGAACAGAACAGGGCAATTTATCGAGTGATCCGTTCCTTGTTGTCCGTTCCCAGCTTCTAGCAGTCAGAGGTTTAGGGATACCCAGACCAAGGAGTTGTGTCCTTCACCATCTTGGCCAATAGCTATTGATGGACCTATCCTCCAGGAACTTATCTAATTCTCTTTTGAATCCAGTTATATACTCTTGGCCTTCACAACATCCCTGGCAACGCATTCCACAGGGTGATTGTGCGTTGTGTGAAGAAGTACTTCCTTATGTTTCTAAACCTGCTGTCTATTAATTTCATTGGGTGTCCCTTGATTCTTGTGTTATGTGAAGGGGGAGAACACTTCCCCCCCCCCACTTTCTCTACTCTACTCCACTCTTTTTTCACTTTCTCCACTCCATAATTTTATAGACCTCTGTCATATCCTCCCCTCAAACTTTTCCAAGATGAACATTGCAGACTTTTTAGTCTCTCTTCCTATGGAAGCTGTTTCATACCCCTAATCATTTTTGTTGCCCTTCTCTGTACTTTTTCCAATTCTAATATATATTTTTTGAGATGGGGCAGCCAGAACTGCACACAGTATTCAAGATGCAGGCATACCATGGATTTCTATAGTGTCATTATATTTTGTCTTATTATCTATCCCTTTCCTAACTGTTGAACTGGTAGTGGCAATGAAGGAAAAATTTTAAGAAACATAGGGTAGTTAAATCAAAAAGGAATCCTATGAAAAGTAGAAACATGGACATATTGCTGAGGAGGAGTACAAAAGAATAGCACAAGCATGTATGGACAGAATCAAAAAGACTAAGGCACAAAATGAGGTACAATTATCAGAGGGTATAAAGCAATAAGAAGATTCCATAAATACATTAGGAGCAAGAGAAAGACAAAGGAAAGTGTTGGTCTTCTACTTAGTGGGGAAGGATAGCTAATAATGGATAACATCAAGGAGACTGATGTGTTTAATGGCTGTTTTACTTCAGTCTTCACTAAACAGGTTAATGATGACCAGATACTTAACACAATTAATATTAACAACAAGGGGGAAGTAACACAAAGCAAAATAGGGAAAGAACAGGTTAAAGAATATTTAGATAAATTGGATGTATTCAAGTCAGCAGGGCCCATTAAAATTCATCGTAGGGTACTTAAGGAACTAGCTGAAGCAATCTTGGAACCATCAGCAATTATCTTTGAAAACCTCATGAAAGATGAGTGAGGTCGCAGAAGACTGGAAAAGGGCAAACATAGTACCTAACTTTAAAAAGGGGAACAAAGACCTAGGGAATTATAGACCAGTCAGCCCAACTTCAATATCTGGAAAGATACTAGAACAAATTATTAAACAGTTAATTTGTAAGCACCTAGAAGTTAATAGGGTTCAAAGAAATAGCCAGCATGGTTTTTTTCAAAAACAAAACATGCCAAACCAACCCAATTTCCTTCTTTGATAGGGTTACTGGCCTAATGGATAGTAGTGATGATATATCTTGATTTTACTAAGGCTTTTTATACAGTCCCACATGACATTCTTATAAGCAAACTGGGGAAATGTGGTTTAGCTGAAATTTATATAAAGTGGGTGTGACCTGAACAGAATCCCATTGCAAGAGATTCACTGGTATCTGGTGGTGATTTTCAGCTGGCCTGACCCATTCATTGTGTCCCAATTCACTAGTGTTCTAACTATATCTGATGTGTGTTGCGAATTATACCTATAGGTCACGCGCAGTTCGAATCTAGGCTGAGGCACATAAACAAATCCATGACTGCAGAGTATCCAAAGATAACAGGTTTATTACGCCCGAGCGTGGTGCCCCCCTGCTAATCAGGAAGGGACCCAAAATGGAGGTTGCACAAAGATTATATACCTTTAAGCAAGGCATGCTGCCCTCGTGCATCGTAAGCCTTAGCCAATAAACAAGCCCTTTTCTTATCTACCACCTATTCCTGCTAGGCCCTTGCCCGTGCTGCCTAGGGTTGCAACTACTTAGGCATGCGGTTAGCTTTTTCCCCTGTTGCCCTTATCTCTTTGTGTCCAGATGTCCCCCTTCCTCCCCCCTTGTCTCCTGGTACGCGATGTGCTTGCTTCTAGCTAAGGGCGGACCCAAACCAAAATGGAGTTACATAAGCAAACTTTCCTTAACATGTGTCATGTAAGGTATCACTGGAAAACTAATAACCCACTGATCATTAATGTTCTTGCATGGTGTATGTACAGTATATGCCCAAGGGGCCATACAAATATGAAGGCAATGTGGAACTAAAATGTGTTTATGAGCTACATCTGGGGAATGGGTAAACAGGTGGTTTCAGAGCCAATTAGCAATCATGTGTCAAGTGGTCATTCATTTGCATTGGCGAGAGCACGAAAGGATCAATTTGTATTTTAGAAAGCACCAGTGAGGGAAGAAGCCAGCATGGAACTTCCTTCGCCACGAGACTCCGTGTCTCCTTCCTCATAGCTTGAATGCACTTTATTTTGGGGGATAACCTTCTGAAGAATCCATTTCAGAGGTTCACTGGACTATAAAAGAGAGGGGCAACAAACCCCAAGTTCTCTCTCTGCTAAGACAAAGAGCACTTTGGACTTTGAGAGAGATTCAGACCGGAGAGGTGGTCAGCCATCTTGCTGTAAGATAGTATGGTAAGAATCTTACCTTGTACAAAGACTAGTTGGATTAAGTATTAATTTCTAGAAAGTGTTTTTCATTTTTATTTGCATGTAACTCTGTCCTTGAACTCACTTAAAATCCTATTACCACTTGTTAATAAACTTGCTGTACTTTTAATCTAAACCAACCTGTTGCTGTGTTTGAATTGAAGTGCTTAACTAACTCCAGTTAAAGAGATAAGCTGTGCATTTTGTCTCTTTAGAGGAGCAAACAAACCACCTTCTTCTGAATGATCCAGGAAAGGGCTGGACATTACAGAGCACATGGTTTGGGGAAAATTTGGAACTGGGGGGTGTTGGGGTCATCTTGCCAGGTGTAACCAAGGCTGTTGGAGGACAGAGTGTGGCTGTGGTGAAACAAGCAGGCTGTTGAAGTCAGAGCTTCTGGGGCTGCTTGTCACACAGACACTCAGTACATGCTTGTATGCTGGCTGGGAGAGTCCATACAAGGGAGCTACAGCAGCAGAGTATTTTAAGGCACCCAGAATTACAGGGAAGTTGATGACACAACCCCTCATTAGTTTGTATTACATTGCAGAATGTGACTGTGGGTGTATAAGTGGTTGAAAGACTGTATTCAGAGTAGTTATCAGTGGTTCACAATATGGGAATACTTATCTAGTGGGGTTCCTCGTGGGTCGATCCTTGGTCTGGTACTAGTCAATATTTTCATTAATGACTTGGACAATGGAGTGGAGAGTATGCTTATAAAATTTGCAAATGACACCAAGCTGGGAGAGGTTGCAAGCATTTTGGAGGCCAGGATTAGAATTCAAAACAACCTTGACAAATTGGAGAATTAGCCTGAAATCATCAAGATGAAATTCAATAAAGATAAGTGCAAAGTACTTTAGAAAGGAAAAATCAAATATACAACTACAAAATGTGGAATAACTGGCTAGGTGGTAGTACTGCTGAAAAGGATCCGTGGTTTATAGTGGATTACAAATTGAATGAGTCTGTGGTGCATTTGTGAAAAAGGCTAATATCCTGGAATATATTAACAGGAATGTCATATGAGAGACACAGGAGATAATTGTCCCGCTCTACTTGGCACTGGTGAGGCTTCAGCTGGAGTATTGTGTTCAGTTCTAGGTGCCACACTTTAGAAAAAATGTGGACAAATTGGAGGAAGTCAAGAGGAGAATAACAAAAATGAGAAAAAGTTTAGAAAATGTGACCTATGAGGAAAGGTTATATTCAGTTTTGAGAAAAGAAGATTGAAGGGAGGACCTGAAAACATTATTCAGATACATCAAGTGATAGTATAAAGAAGTCTGTGATCAATTTTTCTCCATATCCATTGAAAGTAGGACAAGAAGTAATGGACTTAAACTGCAGCAAGGGAAATTTAAGTTAGATATTAGGAAAAACTTCCAAACTACAAGGCTAATTAAGCTCTGGAAAAGGCTTCCAAGGGAAGTTGTGGAATCCTCATCTTTGGAGGTTTAGTAGGTTGGACAAACACTTGTTGTCAAGGATGGTCTAGATATACTTGGTCTGGCCCCTCAGCAAAGGGGGTTGGACTTGATGATTTCTCAGGGTCTCTTCCAGCCCTACATTTCTATGATTTCCTAGCTTCTGGGAAGGCCCACCTCCTTCAAACTCCATCTGCAGAGTCTTTCCCTGTGTTAGCCTGTCTCCCTAACAGCTTCTGACAATTGGCCTCTCTTCTCCTGAGAAGCTTTTATTAACTGTTTAGTGTTCTCTTGATCCCCAGGCTGACATACATACAAGGCTTGTAACTTGTTGGAGATACAATTTTCCCAATTGTCTTTTGTGTTTGTGCCTGGATGGTCTTATGTGGGAAGCCATTGTGTTGCCTTCCCTGTTTGTTCTTCCCACAGCCTCTAGATCAGTGCATTCATACAGGAAAGTCTTAACCCAGTATACAATAACTTCCCCTCATTGACAAGGTCACATACAGTGTTGTTAAAATTGTTACTCCTCGGTGTTCTTAGATTGTTTCATGGCATTTCCACGTCTGTCACAAATTTGAGGTTAAATCCCATCATCCATCTCAAAGAGGTTATAACTCCTGAAGTTGAGTCTAGAATTGTTTCCTCCACTCTATTACAAATTTCTGTTAGGCCCTGCTTGGTCTAGAAAATTCTGGCATTGCAGCCACTGGTTGTTTAAACTTAAATGTAACTTTTTCCACCATGTCATGGAGGGTTAGATGATATGGTTGTAAAAATGCTGCTGAACGGTTAACATTGTTCCATAATTATCAGTTCGCCTGTTGTTCAGTGCTATTCTGCTGCATAATTCAGGTGTAATGTAGAAAACTTCTTGGCTGGGGAGAAAAAAAAAGGAACTTGTGAAATTCAGGCCTGGCTCTAACATTATGGAACAAAACAAATGCATTACTGAGAAAGAGAACTGTATTTAATACAATTTAGATCTTAACTAATATAATTGACTTGCCAGTTCTCAACTAGAATGGTGAAATTTGGTACTATCCTAATTTATCATATGATGCTAAATAGGAGGAGAAATCCCAAATCCAAATACTGACCTTTCCATCAGAAAAAAACTGACACATTTTGTTTTAATCACTGAAGTGCCTTTTTGAGATGGTCTTGAAATCTGATACAGTTTTTCTATATGGGTCATTGTTTGTAAACTTTGCAGTGATGGTCTAAGGGCAGCTTACAGGAACACCTTTATAAAAGATCTAGAGAACATGATTGGTGAGGGAAGATTTGAAAAAAATTGGGTTTGTTTAGTCTGGAAAAGAGAAGACAGAGAGGGGACATAACAGTTTTCAAGTACATAAAAGGTTGTTAAAAGGAGGAGGGAGAAAAATTATTCTTCTTAACCTCTGAGGATAGGACAAGAAGCAATGGGCTTAAATTGCAGCCAGGGAGGTTTAGGTTGGACATTAGGAAAAATTTCCTAACTGTCAGGGTGGTTAAGCACTGGAATAAATTGCCTAGTGAGGTTGTGGAATCTCCATCATTGGAGATTTTTAAGAGCAGGTTAGACAAACACCTGTCAGGGATGGTCTAGAGATAATACTTGGTCCTGCCATGAGTGCAGGGGACTGGATTAGATGACCTCTTGAGGTCCCTTCCAGTTCTATGATTCTATGAAAATTGTCACATAACTGAAAGAAAGGTTGGAATAATTTCTTTGCTTCTGATGGCATTACCCACTCAACAGTTACTGCTAATTTATTCCTATCACAGATTATTTAACTCTGTGGTCTTTGGTTTATTGAAAATACATCTGAAAAGCAAATGGCATAAAGAAGAGTGCTCAAAATGGCAGGTATTCTTACAAAGCACATGAGGAAAGAGCTCTGAATCTGTTTACCTCCTCTCACAGCCATTTCAAACTGCACAAATAAAACACTGTTGTACAGTCAGTATAGTCAGGCAAAGTAAAAACGTTTTTAGCTGAGGGTACTTCAATTTGCTGAGTACTCTTGTGTTCCCACTGAGTTATGTGAGAATATTTTTTGTTTAAATGTGAAATAGATCCAAGAGCCATGTGTGAAGGTATTTTGTTAGGAAGGATGGTCCAGTGGTTAGGACACTAGTCTATAACCTGGGAGGCCTAGGTTCAATTCTCTGCTCTGCCACAGATTTTCTGTGTGATCTTGGGAAAGTCATTTACCTTCTCTGTGTCTCAGTTCTCCATCTGTAAAATGGGGATAATAGCACCCCCCCCCCCCAGCTCACTGGGGTAGTGTGAAGATTAATATATTAAATAATATGAAGTGCTCTGAAATCTGTTGATGAAAAATGATATATAAGAGCTGGGCATAATTATTATTATCATTTGTTATCATGGGCGGCAAGTATAATAGACCAGGGAAGGCTCTGCCTTTCCTGGCTGCAGCCGCTGCTGTGGGATGCCGGGCTGGGACCGGCCGGGGCGTCTGGGGTGGCCCCGGACCCACTAGGGCGACTCTGGCGCGGCTGGGGTGGCCCAGCCCCGGGCCCGCTGGGGCTGCTCGGGTTGGACGCCAACTTGGGCTGCCCCAGGGCTTTTGTGGCGGCAGGGGTGGGGTAGAGGTAGGTGGCTTGGGGTTCTGGCAGCCCGGGGCTTCTCTCTTCCTTTTAAGAGCCTGATGATAGTAAATACATTTCTTAATCTAAAACATCAATGCCAGAATCAGAAACTGCACAGGATTCTGTAACAGAATATTCATCCATGGAAAATCAGTTTGTAAAAACCCACAAATTAAGAGAGATTATCTTGAAGACAGTTTTTAAATATTTTCAGTCTCTTAATGCTCAAATTGGCTAAACAAGGGAGACTGAGCACTTCACCAGCATACAGATGTGTTGCAAAATGATACCTGCAGTATGTAAATGCAGTTAAACAGCATAGCGTTTTTCACATCCAAGCGAAATAGCAGCAGAATCTTTAAGAAATAACGTAGAATGGAGAAAATTACACTTGTATAGGAGGCACAATTTATCTTTAAGAAACAGAAAACCGTAATCCACTCCAGAGGATGAAGTCAATTTTTATTAATAGTTTTTGAGGTCAGAAAGCACCATTATGACTATCTAGGCTGACTTTCTGCATCAATCCTGTAATTTCCGGTTGAACTAGAGTGTTCCTTTAGAAAGGCATCCATTCTTGATTTTAAAGACTTCAAATGACAGAGTTGCTCCGATGGTCTATTATCTTTATTGTTAAAAATTTGCACCTTGTTTCTAGTCTGAATTTGTCTGGCCTCCGCCTCCAGTTTTTGGATCTTATTATGCCCTTTTCTGCTAGATTTATGGAGCCCTTACGTATCAAAAATATTCTCCCCATATAGGTACCTATAGACTGTGATCAAGTTACCTGTTAACCTGCTCTTGGATAAACTACAATATTTATCTGTATTTTAGATAACCCTGCTTTCTTATAAATCCATTGAAACCTACTCTTCGGTTTACCCTCTGTTTAGACATTCTTTTTGGAACTTGGTCATTTAATACATCACACCTACCCTCTCTCTACAGGGGCTCCCTGCTTGAAATATTTATTACTTTCTTGTATGTTGTCATAGATGTATGTGATGCTGAATAGAATTTAGAGATACAATCATTGCCTTGGGTAGTTTGCAGTCAGAGACGTGATGTAATGCTGGAATAGATGACATAGGGCTTGTATGTAGATTGATTATATATAATGTGTGTATATATGTGTATATAGTACATGTAGACTATAGTCAGTTATTGTGTTTTGTGATAGCTTTATATATCTTCTGTATAATGTAATTTATATAGTTCAAAATGTTGTATCTCCTATGATTTAAACTCGCATGAAATCTATGCTTTGTAAATAGTAACACTTGTATATTTTTAGAATTGCTTCCTAGCAGTACAGTTGAGAGTTGATTGGGATGAATTCATTCATTCATTGCAACCCATTGGGATGAAGTAATTTTTAACAATAGAGAAATTAAAACGGCAATTCACCATTGACAACAGGGTAAACAAAACCAGGATCTATTCCAGGAAACTTTCCACTTTAATTGCTCATAGTAATTGGATGCCTTCAGAAGCTTTTTGAATGCATAGCAACAAGATTCTTATTTAAAGTGTGTGTTTTTCTTTACAGCAATGCTGAATGATGAAGATAATTGTATGAAGTTGAAAAGTGATCACGTACCCTCTGTGCAATGGTATAAGCTGGTCACACATGAAGATGAAAAGACCAAGCTGTTTTTTAAAAGGTACTCTCAAGTAAGTGTGTCTCTGTCGTGATAAATTAGATTTAAATTGCTGTTTAATCAAACATGCTGCATGGTGTAGGCACTGAAGATACCTCAGTGATGTGTGGTATAAAAGCTTAGGGAATGGAATTGTCACATCTGCCAAAGGGAGTTAGGCACCCAATCACATTGAGATCCAATGGAAGTTGGGTGCCTGTGTTATTTTTTTTCAAGATGCCAGCCTCTGTCTCTCTTTGTATATATAATATACACAACCCATTTCCCCCCACCCCGTCCCCCACCTCCCAATAAGAATTTAGCAGCAAACCCTGGAATGTCAGTTTTATTTTGTGTCCAATAAATCATCATGCCAAGACACTTCCATAGTGTGGTACTTGATGAAAATAGAGTACAGTGGAAACGCGTTGTGGATTACTGAATGTTCATTTACTTGCTGAACACAATTGTGTTTTTTAAAAATATTGCACAAAAGATGTTTGTCCCTTGTAGTTAGTTTTAATTTGATAATACTTCACAGCTAGTAGTATATTAGTATAAATGCTAAATTATATAAAAATAAATATATATTTGTATTAAGACACATCATTACAGTGTGGGCCATTAAATCTTTGTGAAGTATGGAGAACCTGCCGGTTTACTAGAGTGTGGATTAGCAAACTTTGCTTTTCACATAGAACTTCAGAGCCTAACTTTAGTCACTCATTTGTGAAAATCTTGGCTTTACTATATATTAACTTCTGACATGCAGCAACCAAATATACAGTCATTAGTTTATTAAAAATTATCTATGCTACTCTAAGTGACTGACAATTAATATTTATTTGTGTATAAAAATCCATAAATTGTTGTGGTTGGCTTTTGTTCCATAGGAATAAATGAACAACTAAACCTCTAAAATCAATAGCCAGATTTCCTAATAACAAGAAATTATTCAAATTAACTACCAAGTAGAATAAGAACAATATGCATTTGTAATGGTCAATTTAAAAATATTTTTATTTTTTAGCATATGAGTGTTTCTAAGAGATCAATGACCAAATAACATTTTGATAACTATTTTTGGTTTTGTTTTTTAACATGACAAATCAGACTATTGACATTGCAACGTTACTGTTATACAATAGTCTTTGTCAGAAAGTACTTAATTAACATTATTTATTCTGTTCTGGGTAAAAAATAAAAAATAAAATCATCAGTTCTTAGGAAAATGCCCTTTTTATGGCTGAGTATTGGCAAGGACTCCATCAGTCTAAAACACCTTGGCTGTGCCTTCTCAGCAGCAATAGCAGGTGAATTGAAACTTTTTTGCAGCAGTGATGATATAACATCAATTTTTTGTCTCTGCAGAACTTGTGCGGTGGGTTGTAAAATGCTGTGCAATTTTTGATTGACCTACATATTTCTAATTATAAAAAAAAAAAAAAAAAAACCTAACGTAACACACTGGGTGTGCCTATTAGCAAAACGGACTAAATGTGTGATCTTGTTACTGTAGCCTTTGTTTTTCTCATCCCTTCTTCTCGATTGTGTATTACTCTGTCTTGGCAGAATCTCAATTGTAAGCACTTTAATGAAGGGGCATTGCTTGCTGCTTTGTGTGTGTGTGTTTATTTATTTATTTATTTTAATTGTAAACCATCTAGCACACTCCTGGATTCTGTAGCTTTAAAATAAAAGGCAAATACAACACATACACTTATGGTACTTTTGAATAAGCTGAGTTTCCAAAAAAAGGATGCTGTTAAGTAGCATAAAAGTGCTGGATGGTGCATCCACCTTTGAGGCTTAGTCCTCCATTAGCTCCATTTCATGTGAACTAACACTTAAGTCAAGGTTGTTCTTTGAGTGATGGTCCCTATCTGGATTCCAAACGCGGGTGCGCATGGGTGCCGTGCGCTGGAGCTGGAACTGTTCGCAGTAGTGTCTGTTGACCCACATGTGCATCGTGCGTCAACTGCGTGGTACGTCTGAGGCTGTAAGAGGCTGTGCGGGTCGACGCCACTCCAGTTCCCTCTTACCGCCACATGGCCAGAGTCGGAACCTCTCTTTCTCGCTAAGAGAACTGCTCTTCGTTTCTGCTGTATATAGTTGTCATCCCTGAGTTTTTAGTAGTTAGCTAGTTTTTCCTTGGACTTCTTCCCTTCAGGGGTTTCTTTCTCCCTGGCCTGGGGACTATGCCCCAACAAGCCGGCTTCAAGAACTGTGACTTGCGCCCTTGTTTCTTTTTCAGTGAGAGACGAGCACATTGGTTGCCTTTACTGCCTTGTACTGTTTCTTGTTGCCCGGACTCAAGCAGTTCGTGAACTTTACCTCCGCAAATATCTGATGGAGGAGGCAATGTGCCCACGTGCATAACTGGACATGGCTCCACCAGATCTGCTGGAACAGTGCCCGACCCTGGTGGTGAGCGCTTCACTGGGCCCCTCCCGTGCGGCACTGCCGCACCCACCGAAACCCCACTGGGTGCACAAGAAGCATGGGCATAAGAGCGGCTCCCCGACGGGGACAGCTTTTAAACGCAGTGTTACCTCCCCGAGCCATGTTAGGTTGGGCGAGAAGTCATGTGCAATTGTGGATGCTCCTGCTCCTAAGAAGGCTTATATGGAGCACCGCTCCAAATGCTGTTGTATGCCACTGGCCCTGTCTTCTGCTCCAGCACCTGGGCCTCCTCCTTTGCCCTCGGTGCCGTCAACACTGCCAGGACCTTCTGGCCTGTCCCACCCAGTCCTGCGCATTCTGGCACGCTTATCACCCCTGATGCCATCAGATGAGCTCATGCTGCCTTTCGTTGGCTCTCCCCTGCGCTCTGGACCCTTGCCTGTTCCGAGACTCCCCTCTCCAGTGGACGAGCCCCTCCTGCTCCATCCTTCTCCGCCGGCTCTGGTGACGGACGAGCTCCTTCTAGTTGTTGACCATCCTCTCGGACCTCGTCTTGCGCCACCAATTCCGCATTCACTGATGGCCCCTCCTCTACTGGACCCCTCTTCGGAATCAGAGTGGTCCTTTGTCCCGGACACAGCCTTCTCTTCTGCCCAGTCCTAGAGCCTTGACTCTCGGCCCCGGTCATACCCACAGACTTGCGGTCCCTCGGCTGACCCATGGTTCCGCTACCCATGGGCACCGCCGATGCCTGGCAATCCCTATGCTTGGCCCTACTGGCCCGCTTGAGACCCCTACCAGGATCGTGGGATGTACTGCCTGCATCACTGCTTATCTGTCGCCCATACCGCCATCTTCCACGAGGAACCTCTGGATGCTCCTGCACCGTCAGCACCAGCCGCGCCATTGACACCTTCAGTCCTCACAGGCGCCTCTTCGTCCCCGGACGATGCCCGCATTCCACCCACCTTCTCGGTGCCTAGCGACCATACCCAATACCAGAGCTTGCTCCGCTGCATGGCTGCTGCATTTAATTTTACAGTGAAGGATGTTCGTGATTCCCAGGACCACTTCCTGGACATTCTCCAGCCTCTGGGGCCTTTCCATACCGCCTTGCCCATCCATGACACCATCTTGCAGCCAGCTCAGGCTGTTGGGCACATGCCAGCCTCCTATGTCAAAGCGGGCAGAACGCTGCTCCTTTGTGCCCTCTAATGGTACAGACTATCTCTTTACCCACCCACCACCCAACTCCCTGGTAGTCCAAACGGCCATGGAGCGCACCCATCAGCAACACTTTAAATCCACCTGTCCTGACTGCTTTACCAAAAAGCTGGACTTGCTGGGCCGCAAGGTATATTAGTCCGTGGGCCTACAATTCCGCATTGCCAGCTACCAGGCTGTCCTCGCAAAGTATGATTTCCTGTCCTATTCCAAGCTGGCGGACTTTCAGGACTTCCTTCCTCCAGAAAAGCAGCAGGAATTTCAGCATCTGTTGGATGAGGAAAAACTGGTGACCAACGTATCTCTCCAAACTGCTGTTGATGCCACCGACACTGCGTCACGCTCCTTGGCATCTGGAGTGGTGCTCCGTCGCTACTCTTGGCTCCAGTCTAGTGGTTTCCCTATGGAGGTCAGACAATGCTTGAGGACCTTCCCTTTGACAATCATAAGCTATTTAGTGACAAGATGGACGAGTCCCTCTGCTCCCTCCAGGACTCTCATGCCACCCTCCAGTCTCTGGGCATTTCTACTCCGGCTCCGACCCGCCTTCTGCCCTTGCCCTTTTGCCACTTACCAGCCGTACCCTCAATGGCCACCTGACCTGCATCGCCCTTGCTCCCAGCGACCTCGATGTTCTTCCTCTGTTGCTTCCATCATCATCCATCTAAGCAACCCTTTTGACTCTTTCCTCGAGAACCGTGAACCCTCCTCGATCCCTCTGGCCACACCATGGATCGGGGTTGTCTTTCCCTCTTTGCTCACAACTGGGGTAGGATCACCTCTGACCATTGGGTGCTGGACATCATCCACCAAGGCCTCCTTATTGAATTCCTCTCCTTCCCTCCTCATCATCCGCTCAGTGGCCACCCTCCGGACCCTTCCCAGGACCATCTCCTCTGTGAGGCAGCAACCACCCTCCTCCAAAAGAACACCATAGAATCCGTGCTGCGGCGCTACTGTGGCCGTGGTTTTTATTCCCTGTTTCCTCATCCCTAAGAAAAGGGGGTGGTTTTCATCCCATTTTGGATCTCTGCTCTCTGAACAAGTTTATTTACAAGTTTCGCTTCAGGATGGTCACTCTCCCCCTTATTATCCCTTCGTTCTCCGATGGAGCTTGGTTCACTGCTCTCGATATGAAAGATGAATGCTTCCACATAGACATCCACCCTGCTCATCGCAAATTCCTCCGCTTCCAGGTGAGAAGTTTCCATTACGAATTCCGCGTCCTCCCCTTCAGAATCACCACCGCCCTCCGCATCTTCATGAAGGTCTTTGCGGTTGTGGTGGCCTATATGTGCCACCAGGGCCATTCCCTCTTTCCCCTAGCTGGACGACTGGCTCCTTGTGGCGCCCTCTTACCTCTATCCGGACCCTTCACGCCATCCTCAGCAGCGTGAGGATCTACATCAATGAGGAAAAATTGATCCTCATCGCTACCTGCACTCTCACTTTCATGGGGGTACACCTGGACTCTGCACCCCGTACCTTTCTTCCCATGGATGGCTTCGCTTTCCTCACTTCTCTTATCGCGATGCTCCACCGCCGCCCGCAAACGCACGTCCTTCAGTACCTATCCCTCCTGGGCCATATCGTGGCCTGCACTGCAGTCATGCCATATGCCCACCGCCCTATGTGTTGCCTTCAACTCTGGCTCTGCTGCATCTATGATCCGCAGTCAGACCATCTGCCGAAGGTGGTCATCATCCCTCCCACTGTTTTGGCTTCCCTCACCTGGGGTACAAACCGTCCGTGATTCTAGCAGGCATTCTGTTCATGTCCCCCACGCCTAGCACCGCTCTCCAACACGGATGCCTCACTATTGGCTGGGGCACCTACCTTGATGGCGGCACTGCTCAGGGTCTTTGGTCACCAAAGGTTGTGCAGATGCACATTAACGTCCTGGAACTACGGGCAGTCCACCTGGTCTGTGAGGCCTTCCTGCCCTTCCTCTGTTCCTGCCATGTTCAGCTCCTGTCTGACAGTATGATGAAGGTTGTATATATCAACGAACAGGCAGGACCAGGTCTCCTTTCCTCTGCACGGAGGCCATCCGTCTTTGGAACTGGTGCCTCCAGCACGGAATCACCCTGTATGTTGTGCACCTCCCAGCCACCAGCAACTCCCCAGCGGACAGGCTCAGCCGGTCCTTCCACGCCAACTAGTCCATCTTTCGTTGGCGGAGCACACTGCACTGGGACCTCTGTGACGTTGGAGAACTGGAAGCTTTCCCCTCTTCTGCTCCCATTGAGCCCTGGGCCCAGGCTCACAGGGTGATGCTGTGACGGGTTAGATCACAGAACCCCCCTTGGGAGCTGCCACCTGATGTCAGTTTAGGACTTCAGTGCCCTGCCCGGTTTGAGCCAGACCCTCTAGCCTGCTGCAAACCCAGACCCAGGTCTGAATCACGTCCCCTAACAGCTGTAGGCTTACCTGAAAGCAGCTAACAGAAGTGTTCTTGTCTTTAACACTCAGATGCCCAACTCCCAATGGGGTCTAAACCCAAATAAATCCATTTTACCCTGTATAAAGCTTATACAAGGTAAACTTATAAATTGTTTGCCCTCTATAACACTGATAGAGATGCACAGCTGTTTGTCCCCCAGGTATTAATATATACTCTGGGTTAATTAATAAGTAAAAATGATTTTATTAAATACAGAAAGTAGGATTTAAGTGGTTCCAAGTAGTAACAGACAGAACAAAGTAAGTCACCAAGCAAAATTAAATAAAACACGCAAATCTATGTCTAATCAAACTGAATACAGATAATCTCACCCTCAGAGATGCTTCAGTAAGTTTTTTCCTCAGACTGGACACCTTCCAGGCCTGGGCACAATTCTGGTACAGCTCTTGTTCCAGCTCAGGTGGTAGCTAGGGGATTTCTCATGATGGCTCCCCTCTTTGTTCTGTATCACCCATATATCTTTTGAATAAGGCGGGAATCCTTTGTCCCTCTGGGTTCCCAACCCTCACCCCCACCCACACCCCCCAATGAAAAAGCACTAGGTTAAAGATGGATTTTAGTTTAGGTGACATGATCACATGTCACTGTAAGACCTTCATGTCACCCAACCCTTCATTCCTCCCAGCCTGACTCACAGGAAGGCTTGCCTGCAAACAGAGCAATCCACAGTCAATTGTCCTGGTTGATGGGAGCCATCAAAATTTCAAACCACCATTAATGGCCCACACTTCGCATAATTACCATAGGCCCTCAGTTATATTTCATATTTCTAGTTTCAGATACAAGAATGATACATTTATACAAATAGGATGACCCCACTCAATAGATTATAAGCTTTGTAATAATACCTTACAAGAGACCTTTTCATGAAGCATATTTTAGTTACATTATATTTACTTATTAGCATATTTTTATAAAATCATATAGAGTGCAACGTCACAGACCGCCCTTCTCATTCCCTGGACCTCGGATCTCCACTACGCCTTCCAACCCATTCCCCTCCTTCCCCAAGTCCTGCGCAAAGTGTGGAAGGACTGAGTGACGGTTATCCTCGTAGCTCTCTCCCGACTTAACCAGTATTGGTACACCAATCTGTGCTTGCCCTCCGATTCCTCTTCTGACCCTCCCGGGTCTCCTAATGCAGGTGCATGGCTGGCTGCAGCACTCCAACCCGAGCCCTCTGCACCTCATGGCCTGGTATTTGGATGGGGCTCGCATGTAGACCGGGCTTGTTCCGACCCCATCCAAGACATCCTCACTCATAGCAGGTACCAATCCAGTCGAATCTGCTATCAAGCTAAGTGGCACCGCTTTACCGCATGGGCTCAGGGCCATCACTTCTCTCCAGACTCTGTCTCCTTTCCTGTCCTTCTGGACTACCTCCATCATCTCTGCCAATCAGGCCTTGCTCGCTCCTCCGTCTGCATCCACCTGGAGGCACTCAGTGCCTTTCTTCCTCCTGTGGATGGCTTCTCCGTCTTCACCCATCTGATGACCTCCCGCTTCCTCTGCAGCCTTCTCAGTGCTTTTCCCCCACTACGAAGGCCTATCCCCTCTTGGGTTCAGAATCTGGTTCTCTCTGTACTCACCAAGCCACCCTTCGAACCCCTCGCCACTTGCTCCCTCTCCCATCTTTCCATGAAGGTGATCTTCTTGGTGGCTATCACCTCCGCATGACGTGTCAGCAAACTGGCCGCCATGATGGTGGATCTGCCATTTACCATCTTCCACAAAGACAGGGTCTCCTTACATCTTTACCCTGAGTTCCTGCCCACGGTGACTTCCTCCTTTCACTTCAACCAAAGTACACACCTTCCGGTCTTCTGCCCTAAGCCACACGCCCCCCCCATGGAGCATGTATTCCACTCCCTTGATGTCTGCCGAGCATTAGCTTTTTATTTCCACCTCACACGTGACTTCCGAGTGGCCCCCTGGGTCTTCATCGCCATCACGGAGCACTGTCGGAATTACACCCTTTCTTCCCAGTGCCTCTCCAAGTGGATCTCTTGTTGCAGCATGACCACTCCACATGGGCGCATGCACCCCTGTTGGCTTTTCCTGCGGCTGTTCTGTGGCAATAGATACGTTGGGCAGCTACTTGGTCCTCTGTCCACACCTTTTCCTCTCACTATGCCATTGCCCCCTCGACGGTGACAGATGCAGCAGCTGGTCACGCTGTCCTACTGACTTGGTCTTCTCGAGAGCCCTTGTGCCTGCTTCCATACTGACCACTGCTCACTACTCTCCCGCTTTTGGAATCCTGACATAGGGACCATCACTTGAAGAAGAAGAGAAAGAGACGGTTATTTACTGTAACTGGAGGTTCTTCGAGATGTGCGGTCCCTATTTGGATTCCAATTCCGCCCTTCTTCTCCTATGCTCCGGGCTCCATTTGCTTCCTGGTACGAGGGAACTGGGAGGGGTGTCGGCTGGCACAGCCTCTTAAAGCCTTGAATGTGCCACGCAGTTGATGCATGTGCGGGTCAACAGATACTACTATGAACAGTTCTGGCTCCAGCGCATGGCGCGCATGCGCACCCGTGTTTGGAATCCAGGTAGGGACCACCCGTCTCGAAGAACCTCCAGTTACAGTAAGTAACTTTCTCTCATACTTAATCCCATCCTTTGTGAGGTTAAAAGCCAGACAATTACATGCCTTCATATGTTGGCAGCACAAAAGATATCTGCTCTTTATAGTTTATTTTAATCCCTTTCGGAACAAGGGAATAAATGTTAATAAACATTGTCTATTAGCATTCTTAGGGAGTAGTTCCCATTACAGGAACTAGCACTGGGGGACAGGGGAGCATAAAGTAGTAACTGTTTAATAGTAACAATTTATAATTACTTTCTCATATGTCACAAATTAAAGGTACTGCTTTGACTAGTGTCTGTGGGGAAGGGATGGTAGTGGAATAAGAGGACAGAAACTATCGTTTAAAATACTTTCAAATTAATATTTAAAGTGTACTATAACTAGGGCCCTACCAAATTCGTGGCCATGAAAAACGTGTCACAGACGGTGAAATCTGGTCTCCCCCCGTGAAATCTGGTCTTTAGTGTGCTTTTACCCTATACTGTACAGATTTCCACAGTGAAGACCAGTGTTTCTCAAATTGAGGGGCCTGACCCAAAAGGGATTTGCAAGGGGGGGTCACAAGGTTATTTTAGGGTGGGGTCACAGTATTGCCACCCTTACTTCTCTGCTGCCTTCAGATCTGGTCAGCTGGAGAGCGGTGGCTGTTAGCCAGGCACCCAGCTCAAGGTGGCACCCTGCCAGCAGCAGCACAAAAGTAAGGGGGACAGTACCATACCAGGTCACCCTTACTTCTGCGCTGCTGCCTTCAGAGCTGGGTGGCTGGATAGTGGCAGCTTCTGCCTGAGGGCCAGGCAGCAGCACAGAAGTAAGGGTGGCAATACCATACCATGCCATCCTTACTTCTGCGCTGCTACTGGCGGTGGCTCTGCCTTCAGCACTGGGCTCCCAGCCAGCAGCTGCCACTCTCCAGCTGCCACTCTCCAGCTGCCCAACTCTGAAGTAGTGCCACTGCCAGCAGCAGCGCAGAAGTAAGGTTAGCAGTACCGCAACGCCCCCCCCTGCAATAACCTTGCAACGCCCCCCACAACTCCTTTATTGGTCAAGAGCCCTAAAATCAGGGGCGGTTCCAGGCATCAGCACACCAAGCACGTGTCTAGGGCGGCAAGCCGCGGGGGGCGGCCTGCCGGTCGCTGTGAGGGAGGCAGACAGGCGGCCTTCGGCGGTGTGCCTGCGGGAGGTCCGCCGGTCCCGCGGCTTCGGTGGCAATTTGGTGGCGGGTACGCCAAAGGCGTGGGACCAGCAGATCACCCACAGAAACGCCGCCGAATCCGCGTGCCGCCGACTGCCCACAGGCATGCCGCCGAAGGCCGCCTGACTGCCGTGCTTGGGGCGGCAAAAACCATAGAGCCGCCCCTGCCTAAAATTACAACATTGTAAAATTTCAGATTTTAATAGCTGAAATAATGAAATTTACGATTTTTTAAAATCTTATGACTGAATTTGGTAGGGCCCTAACTATAACACTCCATCTAAGGTAACAGTGCTCAGCTGATTGGTAGCTCTTATTACTTATGTTATTCAGATAGTAGTTCCCAGTAATAATACTCAACATTCACATAGCCCTTTACCATGCTCAAACCACTGAGGAAAACCTGGATTAAAATGATTCTAGGAATGCTGGCTTTTTAATATAGGGCGGAAAGTTGGGTGTCTGGGTGTCTTTTTAAATTTGGGATTATAAATCCTGCATTCTGGCCTTCCAAGTAACCCAAAATAGATTTGGCGGCACCTAAGTGGTGGTTTGGGATTTTAGGCTCTGAAGTTTTCAAATTGGGTTTTCAGCACCAAAAACATTTAAGTATTTTTGATACTGAAAACCCAGTTTGCAACTGCACTCTTTACATGATTGTTTGTTTTGGCCATTTTTAAGAGTGAAGTAAAACTATTCTTTTTAAAGAAATCGAAAAGCACTTTAGTGTAGTCCCAAAATGTACAGAGAGCAGCCTGTTGATGTAGTCAAATTTGATGCAGGACACATCAAGGTCATTTAGTTTAAAGTAACCGATACCAGTGCAGAACCACGCTACAAAGCGAAAGCATCCTTGAGCACCAGTCTCCATACTACAGTATTGATCCACTTTAGTGCAAAAAGCTTTGATGGGGTGAGGAAGAATGTGGTTTACAGCATTAGGACTGTGCAGTGTCTCACTGTGGGTTGCACTTAAACGTGCTTCTTTACCCTTTTTTTTTTTTTTTTTTTAACTCGCTCACATTTTATCAGCTTCACAAAGGAGTAGTTCAGAAATAACTCCACTGTTGGCAGTGGCCTACTGCCCTAAAAGTAATCAATGGCTCTTGTTCGTTTTAGACGTGTTGCACTGTTTGCAGTCGTGGTGTGCTTCCTTTATATCCTCAAGTTAAGTTTTGGCCCTGAAGAATGTGACATGAAGAAAATGCACTATGTGGACCCTGAACGTGTAAAGGTTTGCTATTCTTTATCTGTATCTAGCAAATGTTACTGATGTGTTGTGTAGAGTTGGAAAGTTCACTGCAGGACCTGAAGTGATGGAGTTGTAGGCTGAAGTCCTGCAATGAAGGCAGATGAATTTACCTTTCTGTATGGTCCATTACCTGCACTGAGAGGCTGAGGTTTTCAATTCTTATGCTTGTGTAGGCAGTGAGACTTACACAGAGAAAATTATAGAGTTTTAGGAATAAAATTGAAGGAGGAAGAAAACAATGGTTTAACATTTGTCATCACAGATATGATACATAGTTTGAAAAAGTTTGACTGCATTAACACAGTGGAAGGTTGCAAGAAAAAAAAAAAGGGGGACTTAGATATGTACGTAGAATTCTGTGGCCTGATTATTTTGCCAGTTGCATGCAAGGAATGCTTTTGACCGTGCTGGAAGTTGCAGAATGGGATGATTAGTCAGACTTAAAAAACAGCTTCAGTAGTGCCGCACTGGAGAGTGAGAAGGCTTGAGAGTTGTTCTAAAAATTGAAACATTATGCTTGCTATTACACTGTAACACAAAGTTGCTGATTCTCACCCTGTGTTGGGAAAGAAGGAAGAATTTGATATTCTAAATATCTGCTTAGAATTCTAAAACACCAGGGCCTGTTTAAACATTTTTTGGTACCTGTAGGGTCTGTTCTGCACATCTGTGGAGTTCTTGTAATTGCAATTAAAAAAAATCCTCCCCTTTTCCCATTCTCCTTTGTTCCCCTTTTTCTGTAATCTTAACATCAGGCTTGCATTTTTGACTGTCCCACATATATCACACAAACATATCTCTTTGTTTTCTACTTGCCTCTGTTCCTCCCACCTTTCCATTTTGTTCTTGTTTTTATGATAAATCCTCTAATTTGTTGAGCGGTGGTAAAATGGCATCTTTGCCTTTGAACTGTACTAAAGCTTCCTCCTTGTACCAGACCGCAATTTGTGGGTTCTACTCTCTAAAAATGTGCAGGAGGATCTTGTTTCAAAGAGACAGATCATCATTTATTTGGCATGGGAAGATTCAGCTGAAAGCTAGTACTGTAGGTTTTTATATTGGTACTTCAACTTCATTTTAAGGAGAACTTGAGACCCTCCACTTCTGGGTGAACATTTTAAGCATGGTTATAGTGGGATTTTTTTAAATGACCATAAACATCTAGATTAAAATCAGTTCACAAGTCAAAATGCTGCAAGTCCTGTCTTGGATGGGACAGAGTTTTTCTTTCCAGTTTACGTGTCACTGGTAGTACAGTTTCTGCAATCAAAATTTAGCTGACAAATTTGTTACTGATGGATGACCATCTTCCTTTCCCATAGCTGTATTGGCCATGAACAAAAATAACCAGTTATTGCTTGAAAATGTGCAGGAAGCAGACGAACTTTGTAAAAAGGTACCATTTTACATAGTAATTTTTCTGACTGCACCTGCACTCTAACTTACTCCTAAAGAAATCTTCCACCTGAAGGATGTAAAAGTTATACTCTGAAATCTGCACTCACGATAACACCACAAACAGGTAGCTTCTTGTTTTAACTGACTAGTTTTAAATTTCCCACAGTTGGTGGTTCAGCTTGGTTTATCTTTCTAAAACCTACACCTGCTAATTTATGGATGTCTGTTGGCCTCCTGGGAGGTTGCTTCAGACAAGATATGCTATATTTGTAATATTGAAATGTACTAGCTTGTGTGACTTAAATTTCATATACCGTCTTGTTTCAGAGAGCACAAAAATATGCCAAACTCATACAGCAAGGAGAATGTCGACCTTCTTTTGTGAAGAAGGAGATGGACAGATTATTTGCTGAGAAGTACAGCGCGAACATATTTCCCTTTGTAACGGAAGATATATTCAGGCATGAAGATGTGTTTAAATACAAACCCCCGTTTGGATTTCACAAGAACTCTCATAAACTTCAGAACCTCTTAAAACTCTTACCTGAGCATGACTTGCCAGAGAACTTGAAATCAAAACACTGTAAGCGTTGTGTTGTTGTAGGAAGTGGTGGAATACTTCATGGATTGGAGCTAGGCCATGTGCTGAATGAGTTTGATATTGTTATAAGGTGCATATTTCTCTTCTGTCTAATGTTACAAAGTAATTTAACATTTGTGTTGTTTGCAAACAGCCTCTCTCTTTGGGAGGGGAAAGGGAAGTCTCAAACTCCATTTATTACTTCGTTTATGAAACTGAAAGTACTTTATTAATATTACTTGTCTTTACAATATTCAAAATATGGTGAATCAGATACACTTACTCAAATTCAGACTGCAGGGACCAGGAATCTGTCATTATTTCAGTGTGCTCTAGACCAGTGGTTCTCAACCTTTTTTGGACCAGGACCCATTTGTAAACATTGATGGCCAGTCCCACTCCAGTAAATAGAAAGTAGAAAACACACGTATTTTGCCCCCAAAATACTTATCGTGCACTATATGTAGCAGCAACAACAATAATAATAACAATAATAGTAATAATAAATGAAAGCAGCTCAATATCCAGAAAGTTAAAGGCAGAAATCAACATTAACAGGAACACATTAACGGTATAATAAATCCTAGGTTCCACTTAATGAGAAACCTGAGCTTGCTTCTCTTTGACAAGTTTATCGAAGTTGGGTGTAATTTTAGTCAGCACAATCTGAAGGTTGTGTTCAACATCCAGTCTACTCCTGCTTTTATTCTTCAGTTGAGTCAAGGCAGAGAATCCAGTTTCGCACAACTATGTTGTACTGAAAGGCAAAATGACACTAATTGCATGGCAAACAAGAGCAGGACATTCTCCAGCAGCAGCACTGCGCCAAAATTGGGGAATGCTCATTTCAGTATATTTTCTCTCTAGACTGCGAATGCAAGATAACTCGACCAGCTGAGATTCTTCCTCCTTAGGTAGATTCGTGTTTTTCAACACAACTCCGAATGGATCCCGTATCCATTCTTTGCCCTTAAGTTGTTCGTCTGGAAAGTAATTGCAGAATCTTGTGTGCAATTTAGTTAAATGACTACTGATCGTTTTCTTCAGTGCTTCCTGGCTAGTGAAATCTTTCAAATTTTTTGTTTCTGGATATGTGTTACGAAACATGTCCATCCTATCATTTGAAACATGTTCGTTCCACAGAGAGAGGGTTGGGGTTTTTTTAATGCAGCAATTTTGTCAGTTAGCTCAAAGCAGTTGTGCCCTCTGCCCTACAAAGACAGATTCAAATCATTCAGGTGATCGAATATATCTGCCAGATATGCAGCACAAACAACCCATTTGTTGTTACTGAAGTGCTCTGCCAGGTGAGACTTTTTTCTTCAAGAAAATCTGCCAACTCATTTTTAAGTTTATATACATTAGACAACACTTTGCCATGGGACAGCCAGCAAACCTCAGCATGGTAAAGCAGATGTACATGTGTACTGCCCATTTTCTGACAGAAGACGTGAAAGCATAATGAATTCTTGGCATTTTGTTTGATGTAATTCACTATTTTTACAGCATTTTTAAGAGTTTCGTGAAGCTCAGGTGCCTTGTCTTTAGCTGCTAATGCCTCCCTGTGCAGGAAACAGTAGTTCCACGTTGCATTGGGTTCTTTCAAAAGGATTCTCAGAGCAACTACTGAATGTTTCCGTCATCAGTTGTAACACCAACACACTTCGACCAGCTTAATCCCGCCGACTCCCAGTAATTATCCAGTGTAACAAATATATCAGCAGTAGTAGTAGAAATAGGCAAATCTGCACTAAACAAGTACTGTTCTTGCAAATCACTTTTCCGTGCATGCCTCACATAAACCAGCAAGATAGCATGGTTTGATACATCTATAGATTCATCTAATTGTAAAGCAAAACAGTCGCTTACTGAAAGACGATCAGTTGTTTGCAGTTTGGTGTATTCTGAACTATATCACAGATTCTTCTCCATATTGTATTGCTGGAGAGAGAGAGATTGCTTTTAATTTTTTTTGCCACTGACTCGCCCAACAATTTAGTGCATATGTCAATAGCAGAAGGTAAAATTAACTCCTCAGCGACAGTGTGAACTTTTTTGCAATGCGGTGTGCAACAAGGTCAGAGGCATGCAGTGTTTGCTCACGGACAGTAAATACATGTTCATGTTTTTTTTGACATTTCCATTTGGCTTTTTCGTTTAAAAAAATCAAGAGACGTGTCTTTATAGCTAGACTGCTTTGTCTCCAAATGTCTACATAAATGTGATGGTTTTAGGCTTTAATTTGTTAACAGTTCACCGCAGATGACACACTCTGGCCTGTGTTCACCATTTCGGTCCACGGTAAATGAAAACCCAAACTTTAAGTAAGCAGGGTCGTACCTACAATTACTTTTCTTCTCAGGTTGTGATGAATTCCTACTATCGTTGGTACTTGCAGTTGCAACAGGACAGTTTAAAAATGTATACATTTCACTAACTAAAGACTCACTTTGTGATTAAAACACACACACTTCACTTGAAACTCTACTAAGCACTCTTTTCCCATAACTCTTCCCACCTTGCATTCGATTGGCTTATTGGTAAGGCTAGGTCATGGAGGTCACTGGTTCCGTGATTTTTATGTGACCATCATGACTTCAGCCCCTGGTGGCGGGGCTCAAGGCTTGGGTGGCTGTGAACCTTTTGTACATTTGTGTGACCCACTTTTAGGTAGCAACCTGTGGGTTGAGAAACACTGCTCTAGACACCAGATACCACACAATATGGATAATGAAAATAGTGAGTTAGAAATTAGTGCAGTCACAGACAAAGCACAACGTACGCATGAAGTTGGTACTACATAAATTCCTAAAGTAAAAAGATGTCTGATCATTCTAATGTAGGCTCTTGAAATTACCTGTGCCATCTTCTGGTTATCATGGGGAGTTGATCAGTTATCTTGCTTTTCGAGTATTAAGTGTTCCAGGTGAAAGGGTAAGTGGATCTGTTAGTGTTAGAAAGTATTCTGTTTCAGAGTTGTGATACATAGCTTTATTTTCAATGCACCTGCCTCGTTGACACACTCTGGAAGACACATAGTATAACAGAAGCATAATAAACAGTCAGTAAAAATGAAATAAACCACTGTCTTCTTTAAATGAAAATTCTGAGGTTCCAATTAAAAGAAAGAAAAGAGAAAAGGTTTGGGAGTGATGAGATGGGCAAAGAATAATATGGGCTCGCTAGAGGACATATTAAATACTCATTGGAATTAAAAGATGACAAGTGGAATGTAAAATATAGACTGATTGCTCATTTTAGTGACAAAAGTAAGTCTTGACTGCTTTTTACCCTCGTTAGCCCTGCAGAGATACTACTTTTCTTGTCACCAATAGATTTGCAAGACACTAAAAATTACGGACTGAATAGAGACACTGGATTTATGGCTTATTACAGCCATCTATAACCCACTAATAGCCCTCTTCCCAGCTGCTTCTCCTGCCTTTTCCTCCCTCTGACTGGAAAGGTGTTAATGGGCCACTTTGCCTTGAATAGTCCCTTGAAATATGTGTTAACTTCCTATGCTAAACTATCTGTTCCATCTTGCATTTAGCAGTGACACTCGGATGTTAAGGCTTTGTCTACACTGCACTTTCACAGGTGTGAAAAAACCAAACACCCGAGAATTACAAAAGTGTTACCGACAAAAAGCGCCAGTGTGGACAGTGCTACCGCCTCTCGTTGGGAGCAGATTTATTTTGTCTGCGGGAGAGCTCTCTCCCGCTGACAAAGAGCGGCTACACTGCTCACCTTTTAGTGGCATGGCTGTAGTGGCACAGCTGTGTTGCTAAAAGGCGCATTTTGTAGACATAGCCTTAGTCTACACTACAGAGTTAGGTCAACACACGGCAGCTTAAGTCAATGTAACTATAGAAATGTCTACACTTCAGTTTTGCTCCTGTCACTGTAACTGCCCTGCTACGCTGACTTAACTCCACCTCCAGAGTGGCGTGGAGTCAAGGTCGATGTAGTTAGGTCGAAGCAGTGTCAGTGTAGACACTGTTTTGTGTATGTTGACTGTTCCTGGCTTTCAGGAGCCATCCCACAATGCCCCACACTGACAGTACAATCGATAAAAGCACTCCCCGTGAGGGGGCACACTGCTGACACAAGGAGCAAAGTATAGATATACACAAGCAGTGTAATTAGTGCGGCAGCTGTATGCCGACGTACGTTAGGTCAATTTAATTTTGTAGTGTACACATGACCTGAGTTAATTTCCCAGACCTGCAGAAGAGCTCTGTTTAAACTTGAAAACTTGTCTCTCTCACCAACAGCTGGTACAATAAACGATAATACCTCATCCACCTTGTCGCCTAAATTCCAGTCAGTTAGAATTGTGCAAACCCGTATAGGACATTGGGATTCCTGAGATGTCATTGAATGGGTAATTTTGACTTGAAGAGCCTTTTATTACTGGTGGTGATATGCAGGAAGCTTGCTGTTTGCCCCTCAGAGCCCTAGTTGAGTTATAGGGCAACAAGAAACATGAACACTGCAATAGTATTTGTACAGTTGCTTTTCAGAGCGAGGCCACCCATTGAGGTTTGTTCTTGTTACCAGGGGAGTAATTTATTGATGTATTCAAATAAAATTTGGTGAGCCAACTAAAACGTGTTACTTAGGTATTTAAAGTCACTTGTATGGTATTTTAATGACATCAGATACCATGTTTATTTATTGTGTTTTGTTTCACTTTTTTTAGATTAAATGATGCACCAGTTCAGGGCTACACAGATCATGTTGGTAACAAAACTACCATAAGGATGACCTATCCAGAGGGAGCCCCACTTTCTGAAAATGAATATAACCCTCAGAGCTTGTTTGTTGTTGTCTTATTTAAAAGTGTCGATTTCAATTGGCTTCAAGCAATGGTAAAAAATGAAGCATTGGTAGGTATAAACAGTTGACTTATTGCCTGCGTATCTTGGTTTTCTGATGCACAGAAAACTGACTTTCCAGTTCTGTCGCTCTTTTACTGTATTGAATTCTTCACAAGCAGTCAGGGTGGATTGTTTTAAATCAGCAAGCAGGAAACTTTGATTTAAATATTCAGTTTTAATCCTGTTTTGCATTTGTACTTTTGAATGATTTTTCTAAAGAAAGGTTGATTCTCATTGGTTGGTATAACGTGGTACTACTTTTCGCTAACCAGGCGGGTACACAATATTTAATAGCACAGAGAGTACACTTATAAAGTTTGCGGATGATACCAAACTGGGATGGTTGCAAGTGCTTTGGAGGATAGGATTAAAATTCAAAATGATCTGGACAAACTGGAGAAATGGTCTGAAGTAAATAGGATGAAATTCAATAAGGACAAATGCAAAGTACTCCACTTAAGAGGGAACAATCAGTTGCACGCATACAAAATGGAAAATGACTGCCTAGGAAGGAGTATTGCAGAAAGAAATTGGGGGGTCATAGCAGGCGTGTTGTACGAGAAGTAATTCTTCCGCTCTGCTCCACTCTGAGTAGGCCTCAATTGGAGTATTGTGTCCAGTCCTGTGCTACACATTTCAGGAAGGATGTGGACAAATTGGAGAAAGCCTAGAGGAGAGCAACAAAACTGATTAAAGGTTTAGAAAACATGACCTGTGAGGGAAGAGTGAAGAAATGGGGTTTGTTTAGTCTGGAAAAGAGAAGAGTGGGGGGGATATGATAACAGTTTTCAAGTACGTAAAATGTTGTTATAAGGAGGCGGATGAAAATTTGTTCTCCTTAACCTCTGAGGATAGGACAAGAAGCAATAGGCTTAAATTGCAGCAAGGGTAGTTTAGGTTGGACATTAGGAAAAACTTCCAAACTGTCGGTGGTTAAGCACTGGAATAAATTGCCCAGGGATGTTGTGGAATCTCCATCATTGGAGATTTTTAAGAGCAGGTTGGACAAACACCTGTCAGGGATGGTCTAGAACAGGGATTGGCAACCTTTGGCATGCGGCTCGCCAGGGTAAGCACCCTGGCGGGCCGGGCCGGTTTGTTTACCTGCTGCGTCCGCAGGTTTGGCTGATCGCGGCTCCCCCTGGCTGTGATTCGCTGCTCCAGGCCAATGGGGGCTGTGGGAAGTGGCGCGGGCCGAGGGATGTGCTGGCCGCCGCTTCCCGCCACCCCCATTGGCCTGGAGCGGTGAACCGCGGCCAGTGGGCGCCGCGATCAGCCGAACCTGTGGATGCGGCAGGTAAACAAACCGGCCCGGCCCGCCAGGGGGCTTACCCTGGCGCGCCGCAGGCCAAAGGTTGCCGATCCCTGGTCTAGACAATACTTAGTCCTGCTATGAGTGCAGGGGACTGGACTAGATGACTTCTTGAGGTCCCTTCCAGTCCTATGTTTCTATGACTTGCATGCGTTTAAGCAGTTACATAGCTTAACATAGATTAAGTCTGATTCTTAATTTTTATATTTTTGTTAGAAAATGCTGAATGACACATTTATGTACTAGATTGATTTATTTTTTTAGCAGTGACTTTTCTAGCTGCATTATATAGGAGATAGTATGGCTTAGTGGCTAGAGAACTGAACTGGGACTCAGGAGATGTGGGTTTAATTCCTGGCTCTTCCACTGGCCTGTGTGACCCTGGTAGGTCACTTCTCCATGTCCCTTAATTTTCTCATTTATAAAATAGGGATAGTAATACTGTGACCTCTTTTGTAAAGTGTTTTGAGATATAAAAGATGAGAGGCTCTATATAAGGACTACGTGGTTGTCATATTATTATTGGTATTATTTGGATGGAAATTGGAATTTAATTAAAAATGCACGAAAAAATAGCATTTTAAAATTGTTTTTGTTAAAACTACCTTAAATATGCTTGATACATAAGAAAAAAAGTATATCAAATTTTTTTGCATTTAAAACCAATTGATTTATTAAACAACGAAAGCATTATCTGTAGTTAATTGAACTGATTTCTTTCTGGTTGTCATGTCCATCAAGATTTTATAACTGGTAGATCTCGTCCTGTCCCCTCGTGTTTATTGATAGATTAAAAGAGGAAAACAAGTTTTCTGCTTTTTAAGCTTCCAGCTGGTTTCACAACTTTGAATGAATTAATCATTGTACTGAACTACTTGAATAAACTGAAATGAAGAAAATATTTTCTTTGCACCTGCAGTAGGGGCTAGATCTGTCAAAAGCTGGTGTAACACTTCAACAAACCCTGGTTCTAGGTTCATAGCCAATGAGTTCAAATAGTTCAGTGGTTTAACTTTTCTGGCAGCAAACATATACTGTTTGAATATTATTTTAATATTTAAATTATTGTAATATATTTTAATAAATTTAGGCCATAACATAGCATCATTTCAAATTTAATTTGAAATATATCTTCTAAAAAAAATTGAATTAAAATAAATCAAATTTTTGTGCTTTTTTTATCCACCTTGCAAGCAATCTATTTGTTGCAATACTTCGTTATTGTTCATGTTAGTACATCCATGTAGTACTGTATGCTCACACTGATGCCTTTCATCCAAGTGTCTTGATCCTTTACACGCACTAAACATCAAAATACCTTATGTGCTCAGTAAAGTATAGTTCATTTTGTATTTGGGTTAAGTGACTTGGTTAAGGTTGTAGAGGCAGGAACAGAAAACAAGTGTTCTGACTGCCAGTCCCCTTCCTTAACCGCTAAACCACATCATGCTCGTGTAGGGGTGTTTGTGTTATGTGTAATAGATATAATTAAATAAAAATGTCACTAGTTGGTATTAGCTGGCGTTGGTTACTGCCTTTCAATTTCTGTATGAAGATTCATTTGTTGCTTAATGTATATTTAAAGAAATAGATCTATATGCAAGAGACACCTGAAGTATTGTATTTTATTGATTAGAGTTATTATGCAAACATGAAATGCCATAAATTATTCAATAGTGATATATTTAATAGAAAATCTGTCACAATATTTAGCAGTTTGTGCACATAATATTATATTATAGATAACGCAAAGGAAGGTTAAATTCTATGGTTTTGCAACCTGAACTAGTTTATGTAAGGCTTTTAGACTTGCAGAATTGACCACGACTACCTATGACTTTGCGCATGCATTTAGGTAGAATATACTGTTTTATTACAGTGCTCGGCATTATATGTTCTGCTTTATATATAATATATATAAAAATGCTTTATATATAATACAAGTGACACTAATGAAGAAATTATCCTTAAATTATCCTTTGAATTTAAATATTGGTGATATCACACTGAGTGATTATTGATTTTTAGAGTTAACAGGCAAACGTATTATATTTGTGGAACTTTGAGGAACTATCACTGAGTGATCTATTGGGCCCAAGCAATGTGTAGTTTTATAGAACACAAGCACACCTTTCAGAAAAAATTGCACAATTTCACATAGCAGCATTATGTTAACAACTATCGAATGCACCCTCTGATCTGAACTGGATATTTGACTGACTTTAAAAAGCAACAGAGGGTCCTGTGGCACCTTTAAGACTAACAGAAGTATTGGGAGCATAAGCTTTCGTGGGTAAGAACCTCACTTCTTCAGATGCAAGTAATGGAAATCTCCAGAGGCAGGTATAAATCAGTGTGGAGATAACGAGGTTAGTTCAATCAGGGAGGGTGAGGTGCTCTGCTAGCAGTAGAGGTGTGAACACCAAGGGAGGAGAAACTGCTTCTGTAGTTGGATAGCCATTCACAGTCTTTGTTTAATCCTGATCTGATGGTGTCAAATTTGCAAATGATGGTGCAGTTTCTTAGTGTATTCCTCAGATCCCACTGAGGAATACACTAAGAAACTGCACCATCTACTCAGGACACTCCCTACACTAACACAGGAACAAATCAACATACCCTTAGAGCCCCGACCGGGGTTATTCTATCTACTACCCAAGATCCACAAACCTGGAAATCCTGGACGCCCCATCATCTCGGGCATTGGCACTCTCACTGAAGGACTGTCTGGATATGTGGACTCCCTACTCAGACCCTACGCCACCAGCACTCCCAGCTATCTCCGTGACACCACAGATTTCCTGAGAAAACTACAATGCATTGGTGACCTCCCAGAAAACACCATCCTAGCCACCATGGATGTAGAGGCTCTCTACACAAACATCCCACACACAGATGGAATACAAGCTGTCAGGAACAGTATCCCTGATGATGACACAGCACAACTTATTGCCGAGCTCTGTGACTTTATCCTCACGCACAATTATTTCAAATTTGGTGACAATATATACCTCCAGACCAGTGGCACCGCTATGGGCACCCGCATGGCCCCACAATATGCCAACATCTTTATGGCTGACCTGGAACAACGCTTCCTCAGCTCTCGTCCACTCACGCCCCTTCTCTACCTACGCTACATTGATGACATCTTCATCATCTGGACCCATGGGAAGGAGACCCTGGAAGAATTCCACCATGATTTCAACAGCTTCCACCCCACCATCAACCTCAGCCTGGACCAATCTACACGGGAGGTCCACTTCCTGGACACCACAGTACAAATAAGCAATGGCCACGTTAACACCACCCTATACCGAAAACCCACCGACCGCTATGCCTACCTTCATGCCTCCAGCTTCCACCCCGGACACACCACACGATCCATCGTTTACAGCCAAGCACTGAGGTACAACCGCATCTGCTCCAACCCCTCAGACAGAGACCAACACCTACAAGATCTTCACCAAGCATTCTCAAAACTACGATACCCACACAAGGAAATAAAGGAACAAATCAACAGAGCCAGACGTGTACCCAGAAGCCTCCTGCTACAAGACAGGCCCAAAAAAGAAACCAACAGAACTCCACTGGCCATCACCTACAGCCCTCAGCTTAAACCTCTCCAACGCATCATCAGTGATCTACAACCCATCCTGGACAATGACCCCTCACTTTCACAGACCTTGGGAGGCAGGCCTGTCCTCGCCCACAGACAACCTGCCAACCTTAAGCATATTCTCACCAGCAACCACGCACCGCACCATAACAACTCTAACTCAGGAACCAACCCATGCAACAAACCTCGATGCCAACTCTGCCCACATATCTACACCAGCAGCACTATCACAGGACCTAACCAGATCAGCTACAACATCACCGGCTCATTCACCTGCACGTCCACCAATGTTATATATGCCATCATGTGCCAGCAATGCCCCTCTGCTATGTACATTGGCCAAACTGGACAGTCACTACGCAAGAGGATAAATGGACACAAGTCAGATATCAGGAATGGCAATATACAAAAACCTGTAGGAGAACACTTTAACCTCCCTGGCCACACAATAGCAGATGTTAAGGTAGCCATCTTACAGCAAAAAAACTTCAGGACCAGACTCCAAAGAGAAACTGCTGAGCTCCAGTTCATTTGCAAATTTGACACCATCAGATCAGGATTAAACAAAGACTGTGAATGGCTATCCAACTACAGAAGCAGTTTCTCCTCCCTTGGTGTTCACACCTCTACTGCTAGCAGAGCACCTCACCCTCCCTGATTGAACTAACCTCGTTATCTCCACACTGATTTATACCTGCCTCTGGAGATTTCCATTACTTGCATCTGAAGAAGTGAGGTTCTTACCCACGAAAGCTTATGCTCCCAATACTTCTGTTAGTCTTAAAGGTGCCACAGGACCCTCTGTTGCTTTTTACAGATTCAGACTAACACGGCTACCCCTCTGATGACTGACTTTAGTGGCTCTAGTGTCGTTTTATGGGCTTAAAACTGCATATAGTACATTCTAATAATGAAAAGTCCCTGTATTTTTGTAATATCAGAAGAGAAGTCATATTACAGCAATAGATATAACAAATATTTTTCATAGGGATTTTTTGGGAAAGAATGTGCCCAATGTACAGAAAAGGCACCCTCTTCTTGCATCACTTTTCTTATTTGCTCACTATTACACAATTTATGGAGAGAAACATAAAATGAGCCTGATTCTGATCTTTCTCCAGTTTAGCACCAGTGCACATCCATTGACTTCTTTAACATTCTGACATATTCTGGCATGAGATCAGAATCGGGCGCGCTGAGTCTCATTGCTCTTCTCTCCTTCCATCCTACAACACTTGTCTTTAAATGTACACTGTCAGCTAGAAATACAGTTAATTTGAAAATGTGAGTAAAATAGTTTCAGGTCCTACACCTGTTTGCGAGTCACTCAGCCAACTGTTGTGGAATTTTGATCATGTTCTTCCTCTCTTTTCAAATGCTTTCTCTACCGTGTTGCTGTGGGAAAGCCCAAATAGAGGCAAGAGGGGTGGGTGGATGGGTGAGTGACTGTCCACGGAAGTGCAGTCACATGTTCAAAGTAAATGAACTAAACAGATAAAGAATTGCATTTTCTCTTTCTCTCAACTTAAGTATTATTTGTTTAAAAGAATTCAGGCATTTGGAAATTCTACATCAACGTCCTAGTAAGTCTTTGCCATAAATAATTTCTGATGAGATGTGGACAATCTTATGTTTTAATAATATTGAGTTACATGCTAGGCCCCAGTATCAATTTGCCATGTCAAAGTATTTGTTTCCCTGTGTTTAATTGATTTTTTTTTCTCTTTAGCCACTATGGGTGCGACTATTTTTTTGGAAGCAGGTGGCTGAGAAAATTCCTGTAACACCAAAACAGTTTCGTATTTTAAATCCGATCATCATTAAAGAGACTGCCTTGGATATACTACAGTACCCTGAGCCTCGATCTAAATTTTGGGGCTGGGATAAGGTAAGATACCTTTTTTTGGAAGGTGCTGGATAGATACATTTAACTCCTTCGAAATCTAATACGACAAGATCAAATAAAAAAGAGTTTGGACTTTTAATTCAGTGTAGTCTCTTTGTGCAATTTCTCAGTCATTGTAAAACACCAAAGTCTTCTCTTCTCAAACACTATTTGTATTTTCTTTAACATTCCCTATTAAATATTTGTAAAATAGTGGGGTTCAGTGTTCTCGTTAATCATAGAAAAAGTACAAAATCTAGGGCCATTGTAGTTTTTAATTTAGGGGTTAGGCTTGTTTATGTTCACGTAAGGTGACCTGCATGTGATTTTTTTTTTTTTTTTTTTTTTTTAAATACCCCAAAGTTTTAAAAAGAAAGTACTTCTGTGAAATGCATTAGGGATGCAGGTCTTCTCAATACCATGTACCTGTGGTAGGCCATGCACTGCATTTAAGCATTAAGAATTTAAGGCTTTTTGAATCATTTGTGTGTCCCTTTTTTGCTGAGGAGGATTTTGCCTAAGAATATGTCTACACTGTAAGAATAGGTGAGTTCTTCACTTGGGTAGCTCACTTGGGTTAAAATAGCAGTTATTAAGCAATCAATTTGTAAGCACCTGAAGGATAGTAGGGTAATAAGTAATAAGCATGGATTTATCAAGAATACATCATGCCAAACCCCAACCTAATATCCTTCCTTGGCAGGATAACTGGCTTTGTGGATATGGGAGAAGCTGTAGATGTGATATATCTTGATTTTTAGCAAGGCTTTTGACACATCACATTCTCATAAGCAAACTAAGAAAATGTGGGCTAGATGAAATTATAAGCTGTGTGCACAGCTGATTGAAAGACTACTCAGAGTAGCTATCAATGGTCAGCTGTAAAGCTGGAGTGGGAGCTATAGAACATAAGAACGGTCATACTGGGTCAGACCAAAGGTCCATCTAACCCAGTATCCTGTCTTCCGACAGTGGCCAATGCCAGGTGCCCGCAAGGGAATGAATAGAACAGGTAATCATCAAGTGATCCGTTCCCTGTTGCTCATTCCCAGCTTCTGGCAAACAGAAGCTGGGGATACTATCCCTGCCCATCCTGGCTAATAGCCATTCATGGACCCTATCCTCCATGAATTTATCTAGTTCTTTTTTGAACCCTGTTACAGTCTTGGTCTTCACAACATACTCTGGCAAAAAGTTCCACAGGTTGACTGTGCGTTGTGTAAAGAAATACTTTCGTTTGTTTTAACCCTGCTGCCTATTAATTTCATTTGGTGACCCCCAGTTCTTGTGTTATGAGGAGTAAATAACACTTCCTTATTTACTTTCTCCACACCAGTCATGATTTTATAGACCTCAATCATTTCCCCCCTTAGTCATCTCTTTTCCAAGCTGAAAAGTCCCAGTCTTATTATTCTCTCCTCATACGGAAGCCGTTCCCTACCCCTAATAATTTTTGTTGCCCATTTCTGTAACTTTTCCAGTTTCAGTATATCTTTTTGAAATGAGGGGACCACATATGTACACAGTATTCAAAATGTGAGCATACCATGGATTTACATAGTGGCAATATGATATTTTCTGTCTTATCTATCCCTTTCCTAATAATGCCCAACGTTCTGTTTGCTTTTTTGATTGCCACTGCACATTGAGTGGATGTTTTCAGAGAACTATCCACAATGACTCCAAGATCTCTTTCTTGAGTGGTAACAGCTAATTTAGACCACATCATTTTATATGTATAGTTGGGATTATGTTTTCCAATGTGCATTACTTTACATTTATCAACATTGAATTTCATCTGCTATTTTGTTGCCCAGTCACCCAGTTTTGAGAGATCCTTTTGTAGCTCTTCACGGTCTGCCTGGGACTTAACTATCTTGAGTAGTTTTGTATCATCTGCAAATTTTGCCACCTCCTGTTTACCCCTTTTTCCAGACCATTTATGAATAAGTTTAATAGGAGTAGGCCCAGTCCAGACCCCTGGGGGACACCACTATTTACTGCTCTCCATTCTGAAAACTGACCATTTATTCCTACCCTTCGTTTCTTATCTTTTAACCAGTTACCAGTCCATGAGAGGACCTTCCCTCTTATCCCATGATAGCTTACTTTGCTTAAGAGCCTTTGGTGAGGGACCTTGTCAAAGGCTTTCTGAAAATCTAAGTACACTATAATCCACTGGATCCCCCTTGTCCACATGCTTGTTGACCCCCTTCAAAGAATTCTAGTAGATTGGTGAGGCATGATTTCCCTTTCCAAAGCCATGTTGACTCTTCCCCAACAAATTATGTTTATCTGTGTGTCTGACAATTTTGTTCTTTACTATGGTTTGCCCGATATTGAAGTCAGGCTTACTGTCCTGTAATTGCCAGGATCACCACTGGAATCCTTTTTAAAAATTGACGTCACATTAGCTATCCTCCAGTCATTTGGTACAGAAGCTGATTGAAATGATAGGTTACAGATTACAGTTAGTAGTTCTGCAATTTCACATTTGAGTTCCTTCAGAACTCTTGGGTGACTACCATCTCGTCCTGATGATTTATTACTGTTTAGTTTATCAATTTGTTCTAAAACCTCCTCTAATGACACCTCAGTCTGGGTGAGACAGTTCCTCAGATTTGTCACATAAAAAGAATGGCTCAGGTTTGGGAATCTCCCTCACATCCTCAGCCGTGAAGACCAATGCAAAGAATTCATTTAGTTTCTCTGCAATGGCCTTATCGTCCTTGAGTGCTCCTTTAGCATCTCAATCGTCCAGTGGTCCCACTGGTTGTTTAGCAGGCTTCCTGTTTCTGATGTATTTAAATTTTTTTTTGCTATTACTTTTTGAGTCATTGGCTAGCTGTTCAAATTCTTTTTTGGCCTTCCTAATTATATTTTTTCACTTCATTTGCCAGAGTTTATGCTCCTTTCTATTTTCCTCACTAGGATTTAACTTCCACTTTTTCAAGGATGCCTTTTTGCCTCTCACTGCTTCTTTTACTTTGTTGTTTAGCCACAGTGGCACTTTTTTGGTTCTCTTACTATGTTTTTTAATTTGGAGTATACATTTAAGTTGTGGATTCATGCTTCATTCATTAACTTCTGTTTTCTTTCATTGTTAATGCAAGGCCTACACTGGGCCTTGTACTGTTCAATATTTTCCACTGATGACTTGGATAATGGAGTGGAGAATGTGCGTCTAAAATTTGTGGATGACACCAAGATGGGAGGGGTTGCTAGCACTTTAGAGGACAATATTAGAATTCAGAAAGACTTTGACAAATTGGAAAAGTGGTCTAAGATCAGTAAGATTAAATTCAATAAAGACAAGTGCAAATTACTACTCCTAGGATGAAAAAAAAAAAAAAAAATCAAATTCACAACTACAAAATGGGGAATAACTGGGTAGGTGGTAGAACTGCATAAAAAGATATGAGGAATCAACAAAAATGATACAAAGTTTGGAAAACCTGATCTATGAGGAAGGTTTTTAAAAAAAAAAAAGGGGGGGGGGCATGTTTAGTCTTGAGAAAAGAAGTCTTCAAACATGTTGTAAAGAGCTGTTATAGAGGACTGTTTTAAAGAGGACAGTGATCAGTTGTTTTCCATGTCCATACAAAAAGTAACAAGGAGTCTGGTGGCACCTTAAAGACTAACAGATTTATTTGGGCATAAGCTTTCGTGGGTAAAAACCTCACTTCTTCAGATGCATAGAGTGAAAGTTACAGATGCAGGCATTATATACTGACACATGGAGAGCAGGGAGTTACTTCGCAAGTGGAGAACCAGTGTTGACAGGGCCAATTCAATCAGGGTGGATGTAGTCCACTCCCAATAATAGATGAGAAGGTGTCAATTCCAGGAGAGGAAAAGCTGCTTCTGTAATGAGCCAGCCACTCCCAGTCCCTATTCAAGCCCAGATTAATGGTGTTAAATTTGCAAATGAATTTTAGTTCTGCTGTTTCTCTTTGAAGTCTGTTTCTGAAGTTTTTTTGTTCAATGATAGTGACTTTTAAATCTGTAATAGAATGACCAGGGAGATTGAAGTGTTCACTTACTGGCTTATGTATGTTACCATTCCTGATGTCCGATTTGTGTCCATTTATTCTTTTGCGGAGGGACTGTCCGGTTTGGCCAATGTACATGGCAGAGGGGCATTGCTGGCACATGATGGCATATATAACATTAGTGGATGTGCCTGTGAATGAGCCCTTGATGGTGTGGCTGATGTGGTTGGGTCCTCTGATGGTGTCGCCAGAGTAGATATGGGGACAGAGTAGGCAACGAGGTTTGCTACAGGGATTGGTTCCTGGGTTGGTGTTTCTGTGGTGTGGTGTGTAGTTGCTGGTGAGTATTTGCTTCATTACAGAAGCAGCTTTTCCTCTCCTGGAATTGACACCTCCTCATCTATTATTGGGAGTGGACTACATCCACCCTGATTGAATTGGCCCTGTCAACACTGGTTCTCCACTTGCGAAGTAACTCCCTGCTCTCCATGTGTCAGTATATAATGCCTGCATCTGTAACTTTCACTCTATGCATCTGAAGAAGTGAGGTTTTTACCCACGAAAGCTTATGCCCAAATAAATCTGTTAGTCTTTAAGGTGCCACCAGACTCCTTGTTGTTTTTGTAGATACAGACTAACACGGCTACCCCCTGATACTTGACACCATACAAAAAGTAGTTGACTTAAGCTGCAGCAAGGAAGATTTAGGTTAGATGTTAGGAAAAAATTTCTAACTATAAGGATAAATAAGTACTGGAAGAGGCTTCCAAGGGAGGTTTTGGTATCCCGGTCATTGGAGGTTTTTAAGAATAGGTTAGACAAACACGGCAGGGATGGTCTAGCTATACTTGGTCTTGCCTCAGCGCAGGGTGATGGTCTACATGACCTTTAGAGGTCCCTTCCACCCCTACATTTCTATGACTCTGAAAACTGATAAAGGAGAGAGATGTTGTATTGTAAATGTTTATTTTTCTTTTTAGAATGTTCCCACAATTGGGGTCACTGCAGTTGTTCTGGCCACACATTTATGTGATGAAGTGAGTTTAGCAGGATTTGGATATGACCTCCGCCAACCCAACACACCTTTGCACTACTATGACAATCTCTGCATGGCTGCAATGGAAGGACAAACTATGCATAATGTGACAACTGAAACAAAATTCCTACAAAAACTGATCAAAGATGGGATTGTGAAAGATCTCAGTGGAGGAATACAGTGTGAATTCTGCAAAAAACCAAGCTAATGACTGGAACTGAGAGCACAGACTGGATTAGAGGTTCCTGCAGCCTTGCTAGCAATAGCCCTTTCAGTGCTCTCATCCCACAAAGACTTTGAAGAATCTCTCTTCTTTGTATTTCTGTTGCTTTTTAATGTCAAGTTGAATTTGTTGTATTTTTTTATTTATTTTGAGTCCAGGTTTTTACCTTGCACACTTTTTGTGGGTAATTATCAATACAGTTTTGAGTTTAGAGAGATTCATTTAAAATGTCATGTTTTAAGCTATCTGAAGGAAAACAGAAAATTTAAGGGTTTTATATGTGAAGGGCACTCACGGACCTAGGTGTGTGTTGCCTAATCTGGGGAGAGAAGAATTGTTCCCACTGAAGTGGTGTTGCCTTTGTGGGTCCATTTGTCAGTACATGATTCCTCTGTGCATACAAAGAAAAGCAAAGGTGTGTGTTCGTAAGAGAACTTGCTTTGTTGCTTGTAGGTTCGCTATTCTTTGGTAGATCATCCACTTGTATAATCTTCCACAGATATTTAGGCTACTCCCTTTCTGTGCTGATACCTATTTTTTGGGGGGTGAGGGGACAGGGAGCAGGAAAGGGCAAAACTGATGTCAGTGGAGCTGAACAGTAAGTTCATTAATGCCACATCTAATCATGCCTGGTATTTAAATCATTGACCGGTGTGAATGCTTTAGAATTAGAATGCTGGCCACTTAAACACTTGACACATTTGGGCCTGACCATGTTATAACCAGATTTAGCCTACAGTAGATATCTAACCTGAGGCCAAACTCTTCTCTTTCCCATTTCTGGCTCCCAAACACCTGGTCATAATGTGGTTGGGTCACAAAAAGGTTTAAGCATCACTGTTACAGGAACAGCATCAACATGAATTCCAGTCCTTTTTAGGGAGGGAGTTAAAAAGTAGTGTTTGGGGCTACACCTGCCCTTTTGCTATTTTATAAAAATGTTTTAGTCCTTGCTGCTGAGTGAAAGACCCACAAACGAAATAGAAACTTACTATGTAGTAGTCGGAGTGAAACTGACTACAGACAAAGTAAAAGAACGGAAAGATTTTATTTAATCTCCTTCATGGTACAGTAGGTATTAACTTGCAACAGTACTATGTAAAATAAAAATTCAGATTCAAATATAGTTTAAGTTGATAGTGGCCCTTTTATGTTGTGAATATGGTGTATGCTTCTTAATTGGAAGGGAGAGAGTGGAATTGTTTGCTTTGCAGACCACCTAATAAACTGGCAATTCTGTGTGCACAAATAACTTATGAAGAAGAAATTGCCTTTGAGGAAGTAGTATGATCTACTAGCACTGTACAATGTCTTCTAAGTGCAGATTGCTTTTAAAAAATCCTGTATAAATGTACTTTCTAATGACCAGAAATCAATGCAATTGAAAGAAAGCGGGATTGCAGATTTGTGAGCAAGTCTGAACTGTTTCATTTTATTGTGCAAATAACACAGTTGTGGTTATTGAATTGCTTGATTTTGAGTGCTGTCTGTTACTCAGAGCGAGTGAAAAATGCTTTATTTGAATGTGAAATCTTACCAGAAAGTTAATAGAAGTGAACAGGTGAAATATAATTATATGAATTACAGGAATCACTTTGACTTTCCAGGTGACAAACCTTCCTATTAGTTCCTTATCATATGGTAAGATACACTAGGCATATTTTTAAAATTAGCATCAGGTTAAATTGCATCAAGAAAATAGGACGTGGAATGGAATATAGTATTCATAATTGCCATGAAGAGTAGGTCTAATGGATGATTGTGTATGAACGCAGAAGTTGTACTGGCTATGGTTGTGGAGAGACAATAAAACAATGCCAGTTTACAAAGTGTAACATTGAAGATAGTGGCTATGAGCCTGATCTTTCCTAAGCACCCACACATCCCCTAAAGTGAATGATTAGAAATCACGCTCTGTGTGTTCAGGGCTCCATTTGTGCAACAGCAATAATATTAATCTAACTTCCTCCTCGTAACTTGGAACAAACTAATTTTTGTAACAGCAATAAATTTCTAGTCCATGTTTTTGTATGCTTTTAAGTATAGATCAAACTGTTTACTTGAAAAATTACTGATATGTAAAGAGTTTTTACAGATAGTGTTTCGTTTAATATAACATGTTGATTATTATTCCCTTATAGTTAAGATGAAAGCAAGCGACCTTAACTCCATTCAATATTACTGAAATATGAAAGGGTTTGGGAAAGTTCAAAATGTGCATATGGACAGTAGTACACTGAAGTCTTTCAAAGCGCTGTTACACAAACGTTTTGTTATACATCAACTGTTAGTTCACCAGGACTTCACACTGTTATGACTTAAGAATATGAAAATGTGAACTTAATAGAATGAAAGTATTATTAAAGCAATCAGTAACGTCCTTTGAGGTTTTCCATTTATCATCAACTCTACAAGATGCTTTAATGTGGGCTTAAACTGTAGTCCAGCCAACTTTGTCAGTTGTGATAAAACTTTTTTCTCTGTAGTAGTAAATATTATGTGGAATACCCCTATGTGGACTTGACCATTCCTGAAACAACAATGGAATTCAGGTTGTGAAAAGCAATAAACAGATGGAACCACTTTCTATTTATGTAGTTTCACAGGTCACAACATATTCTGTCTTTTTCAGTAAGAATTATATATAGCTAGAGAGTTCACTGGTTCAGTTTAATAGTTGACATTAGATCCCATGCCATCTAGAAAGAGGAGACCTTATGGAATAGTGCCTCATTTCCTCTCACTTACGCCAGTTTAATTTCATTAATTTCATGAGAGTTATTCTTGGATCTCCTTGGTGTACATGAGAATTGGTCCCCTACTCACAGCCAATGTGCTCTCCAGCTTCTTGAGGCTAATGTAGATGAGAATATATTTGTCTTCATTACAGCATTGTCCTAAGTGTTATAAATGTGTTTACATTAAAAGTACTTGTCGTGAGATTTAAAGATTTTGTGAGTGAAGATAAAGAAACCTCACATTAGAATTTGCCTTTTATAATAGCATTATAGGTGGGAGGAGGCACAAATGCATATTCAGTATCAGTGCAGTTTGTATGCTTTTTTCATAGTTACTGGATAGGTTTTTATTTTGGTGTCTAGAACTTTGTTCATTTTTCAACTTTGAATGGTGGTAGGTTGTTAACTTGCAGCATCTGTCACCTGAAAAAGGCAAAAAATGATATACGAGATGATCTGTTCAATCTTAAAGTATTTAAACCTGTAATCTACTCTAAACTACTTTTTTAAAGAGGGCACTAGCTTGCCCATTTAAAAATATATTTTATTAAAAAAATCTTTACAGTAATTCTGAGTTTAGTTCATATTTGGGGGGTTATTTAGAAGATAGCACAAGAGACACACCTAGGAACAGCTCAGTTATTTTGGCTTGAAAGAGGTTGCCCATTCCAATTTGCTTTCACAGATTTTCACAATTTTGTGTATGCAGAGTATGGATTTAATTGCTGTGCGTGTACAGGAATCCTGCATGTAACTGGAGGCAAGCCAATATCCGCTTGGGATTTTTGTATGGTAGTGCTACTTACGATTAGTTTGCACAGTGCTATGAACATGTAAAATGCTGACGTATGTAAAATACAGGCAAATGGAGAAGTGTAAATACAGAGTGAGAATATTCTACAAAGCAGTGTTAGTCTCCATGAAAGATCTGTAACCCAATGGTATTCAAACGGGATTATGACCCAGTCTTGAGGTACTTGGAGATGTTTATAGAGACTGAATGTAGACCAACCTTTTCTGCCAGTGGGTGCCGGGTGGTAACTTGGACTTTAGTGCGGCAGCCTGGTCTTGAATAAGAGGTAACAGAGGAGACCAACTGACATAGAAAGGAGAGACCTGCACAGAAAAGAAGCATGAGGTGGCTTTTGTCACCAGGCCTTGTGTCCTTCAGCAAGGCGGGGCAGGGAGGTTCCTTGAAACCTATTCTTCTTTCAGAGGCGACAACAGAGACTACACAGAGGTGGTCAGGTAGCATCCTTTCTCTCTCCCACCAGCAGCAGGGGTTCTTGCATGCATCTCCGGTTCAATAAGCAGTGGGATCTCTTCCTTAAGGTTGACTTTCCAGAACCTTTCCCTTTTGCCAGAGTGTGACTGACTGTCTTGGAGAGCATAAGCCTTGTTTTCTATGTAACTAAGGCTGTATCTGCATGATGAAGTTTGGTTGGCACAAGTAACATCTGTGAACAGCCACCAGAGTTTGTATGTTGCTCGGGAGTGTGCATGCTTGGCTGTTGGCTTTGGTGCGGTGCATACTTACTGGGAGTGCTTGTGTCGGTGTAAAGTTAGGTGCAACACAAGTCGATAGCCCAGTGTGCCCCATGCTACTGTCTGGCACAATACCTCTTGTGATATTTTTGAGTGCTTTGTGGAATAGCCGTGATTTGTCTCAGGATTTCTTAGAGATAGGGGTCAAGGTCACACCATGCCACTTTCTTCATCCCATCATACTTTCCACATCTCATAATTTTCGCATTGTTTTTTGAAAACTCCCTCCGTTCCATGCGGTGCTTTGCCATCATTTCTCTGACAGAAACCTGGACCCTCTTGAGCTCAACACAATTCTTACATGCTAACTGAATGCTGATGTGTATATAGTGAGGGGGGGAAATGCCAGGTTGCTGCTGACATTGATGGAGCAGCACCACACCTAGCCACACAAGCCAAAGAAAGGAAATTTGAACACTCAAAGAAAGGAATAATAGAATATCAGGGTTGGAAGGGACCTCAGGAGGTCATCTAGTCCAATCCCCTGCTCAAAGCAGGACCAATCCACAGACAGATTTTTGCCCCAGATCCCTAAATGGCCCCCTCAAGGATTAAACTCACAACCCTGGGTTTAGCAGGCCAATGCTCAAACCACTGAGCTATCCCTGCTGACTCTACCTTTGTTTTATTACCTCTGGCTGGGCACAGGACACTGTTCTGATGTGGGTTGTGTAACTGGATTGCCATACAACCCTTTTTAGAACTTGTTCCCTAACCTGTTATTTTCTAACACTATACCAGTAAAGCAAAGAAGAGTCAATGCCTTTGCCTTAATTTGGAGGTGGGCCAGGTGCCATTTTTAAATGGGAAACAAAGGTGGCTTGGTGGCGGGGAGAGAGGTGAGGTTTGAGGGAAAGAAAAAGCAAAAAACACACTTCAAGGAATAATGCATGTACGCACTTACCCAAGCTCCTTCACCCTTCACGAGCAGGCTCATCTGTGCTTTTTTAGAAGGGGAGCAATTTTAGCCTATTTCTTCACTGCATTATACTCCAGAAGGAGGATCAAATTCAGCCCTCTTCTAATTTCCTGGACTGTAATGGAGATAAACCTGTGGTATAACAGGTCTGTAGTGTTGAATCATTGTTCCAAAGCCCATGGCTGTTATGTTTCTTGCAGGCATGCTAAAAGGACATAGGACTGGAAGAGCCCTGAAAGGGTCATCAAGTCCAGTGCCTTGCTACCACAAGTAACCCCATTTTATAATTGTGTTCCAGACTTCCACTCCTGATGGCTAAAAACCTAATTTCCAGCCTAAATGTAATAATTGTTACTTTATATCCATTGTGCCAACATTGCCATTTAGCTTAAATAGCTTTTCTCCCATGCTGCTGTTTACCTCCGATCTATTTACTGAGCGTACTCATATCCCCTGTTAGCCTATGTTTTTTGCTAGGCTAAACAAGCCAAGTTCTTTTAGTCTCCACTCATTGCTATGTCCTCCATTATCTTGATCTTCCTAGTAGCACTTTCTTCGCCTGTTCCAGTTTGAATTCATCATTCTTCAACGTGGGTGACCAGCATTGTAAATAGTATTCCAGATGAGGTCTTACCAGTGCTTTGAATCAAGTGGTCGAGAAAACAAACTTGAAGAAACTCTGGAGAGTTCACACTCTGTGTAACTGGGAAGAGCATGGTTTTTCTCCCAGCTGAGATCCAGTCTGAGTGGAGGGTGTGCTTCACAACTGCAGGATTTATTGGGAATCAAAAGTGAGTGCCAAATACAACCTACTGCCTGCACTGAGTACTGCTGTTAGGAATGTTGTAATGTGGGCAGGGCTAATACCAATATCTCCATATAATGTAACTTGCCACTGTTATTTAAGTAGGGCTGGGGGCAAGAGAGGAAGTGGGCTACAGATCGGCATTGCAAAAACTGGATCAACAAATCCTTTCCTCGCTTGCATAATAGGCTTGTGGCTATTACCTGCTGCTTTGGCCACTGTGCCCTGAAAAGTTCTGTGGACGAACTGTTTGTACTTAGGAGACTCAAAGTGAGGAAAATGCAGTGCCAAGACTATGACATTGTACGGATTCATAGAATTCAAGGCCAGAAGGGACTATTTCATAATCTAGTCTGATCTCCTGCATGTCATAGGCCATTAAATTCAACCAGTTACCCCTGTAATTGAACCCAGTAACTTGTCTGACTAAAGGATATCTTCCAGAAAGGCATCCAGTCTTGATGTGCAGACATCAAGAGACGGAGAATCTACCACTTTCCTTGGCAATTTGTTCCAATTGCCAATCACAGTAGTTTAGAAATTTGTGCTTAATTTCTATTTGGATTTGTCTGGCTTCAGCTTCCAGCCATTGGTTCTTGTTATGCCTTTGTCTGGTAAATTAAAGAGCACTTCAGCACCTGGTATTTTCTCTGTGTGACGGTACCTATATGCTGTAATCAAGTCACCTCTGTCTTTTTGGTAAACTAAAGAGATTGAGCTTTTTAAGTCTCTCACTGTAAGACATTTTCTCCAGCCCTTGAATCATTTTTGTGGCTCTTTTCTGCACCGTTTCCAATTTTTCAGTATTCTTTTTAAAATCGATCTCACTGATACCCTATAAAATCCCCTCCCTATTCCCGCTCGCTACGTCCCTGTTTATACATGGTTTATGTTACAGCATTGCATTGGAAGCGCATGTTCAGTTGCTTCTCCACTGTGACCCCCTATATCCTTTTCAGAGTCGTGGCTTTCAAGGCTGCAGTTCCCTGTTCTGTAGATATGTCCTGCATTCCTTGTTCCTAGACGTTTCATTTGCATTTGGCTGTATCAAAAGTAACTTTTTTGAATGGACCAAGCTTACTATGTGATCAAGTTTGCTATGCATGATGGCCCTGTTCTCCTCATTTACTATTCCAGAAATCTTGATCATCCACAAATACTATCAGCGGTGATTTTATATTTACTTCCAGATCATTGATGAAAATGTTTAATAGTGTCAGGCCTAGTATCAATGCCTTCGGAATTCCATTAGAAACGTCGTCCTTCCATGATGATTCCCTGTTAACTACTTTATGAGATCTGTCAGTGAGCCAGCTCTTAATCCATTTAATATGTGCTCTGTAGTTATTGTTTAGTGCCACTTTTTAAATCAGAATGTGGCATGGTACGAAGTCCAATGCCTGACATAAATCGAAGTATGTTATCTCTGTGCAGGTACCTTAATCAAATTTGTAATCTCATCCGAGTGAAATCAGGTTTGTTTGACAAGGTCTGTTTTCAATAAAACCTTGAATTGGCACTAACTGTATTTCTATGCTTTCATTTTTTTTAGCAGTTGAAGCACGTGTGTGTGTGTGTGTAATTTTATCTTATGGGTTGGGACTGTCTTTTGTTTGCTCATATTGAATGTTTTCAGGCCACGTGAAAGCCAAAAGTATAACAAGGTTCAAAAAAGATTTAGATAAGTTCCTGAAGGATAGGTCCATCAATGGCTATTAGCCAAGATGGTCAGGGCCACAATCCCATGCTCTGGGTGTCTGTAAACTTCTGACTGCCAGAAGCTGGGACTGAACAAGAAGGGATGAATCACTTGATAATTGCCCTGTTCTGCTCATTCGCTTTGAAGCATCAGGCACTGGCTACTGTTGGAAGACAAAAACAACGAGGAGTCCTTGTGGCACCTTAGAGACTAACAAATTTATTTGGGCATAAGCTTTCGTGGGCTAAAACCCACTTCATCAGATACCTGGAGTGGAACAGGTATCTGATGGGAGGTGTAAATACACAGCATATGAAAAGATGGGAGTTGCCTTACCAAGTGGGGGGTCAGTGCTAACGAACCAATTCCATTAAGGTGGAAGTGGGCTATTCTCAACAGTTGACAAGAAGGGATGGGTTTACAGAAATTACAGAAACTGGGTTTAATAATAAAACAAATTTTATTAACTACAAAGGGTGCATTTTAAGTGAATATAAGAGATAGACAAAACAAAGCAGATTACTAAGCAAATGAAACCAAACACGCAAAATAAGCTAGTTTCACTGAAGAAATTGGTTACAAATAGTAATTTCTCACCCTAGATATTGTTGCAGGCAGATGACAGAAAGTCTTGAAAGGCAGCTGCACTAGTGTCCAGCTTGAGACCTCAGGTATTATTACTCACAAGCTAGACGCCCTTCCAGCTTGGGCTCAACCCTTCTCCCCCCAGTTCAGTTCTTGCTTTCTGGTCTTTTTCAGTGTTTCTTAGGGTGGGGAGGCAGAGGAGAACCGCGATGATGTCACTCCCCTGCCTTATATAGCTCTTGTGTAAGGCGAGAACCCTTTGTCTCCTCATGGAAAACCACTGGCATTCCAAAAGGGGAGGAAGGGTATCCAGTACCAGGTGACTCGGACCCCGGTCTCTGCAGGGCTGTGGCAGTCATTGCTCGTAGGCTGTCTCCAGCGTCCACAGAAAGACTAAGCTCTTTCACAGTCCATTGTCTCTGCTAATGGCCTATTAGCCCTGTCTGGCTTTTCCATTGTTGTACCTGAAGGGCTGGTTGGGGTTGACACTCAAAGTAACACATTTGAAATACAGACACATAGTTAATATTCCTAACTTCAGATACAGAAATGATACAGGCCTACAAGTTGAATAATCACATTTCAGTAAATCATAACCTTTCCAATTATACCTTACAAGACCCATCTTGCGTAAAGTACATCTCAGTTATGTCATATTCATGTCATAAGCATATTCTCATAAAGAATATGGAGTGAAACATCACAGTAATATTTACATTGCAACAGTTTTCTTGTTCAATAAAGACTCAGTATTTGGCGAGATTAGAGCACCCCCAGTCTGCCGGCTGGCTTGCTAGTACCATATAGTATTTGGAAAAGCTAGTCCACTTGGGTTTAATAGGTCTATACAAAGTATCTGCACTTGCACTCCATCTTTTCATATTCCATATAAATTCTAATAACATTCTCTGTATTCCTGCTAGAGTTTTATGTGGGATAATTAGAGGAATATTTTGAAACAAAAAAAAATGTCCTTGGTAAAATATTAATTTGATTGTGGCTGTTCTTCCGTACCAAGAAATTGCATACTTCCCTCAGCACTCCAAATCTTGTTTCGTTTGCTGAAGTAGTGGTTTAATATTTAAATCATACAACTTTTCTAGGTTGTTTTGAGACCTGAATTGGCTGCCCATTAGTAACTAAATGTTTTCTGTAAGTATGACTTCTCAGAGTCTGGCAAATGTATAGCTATTATTTTAGTTTTGGCATAATTTATTTTAAAGCCAAATGTAATTTGTGAAGTAATGGATTTCTTTAGATACTAATTTCAGGGAAATATTCAGATTAGCTAAAAATATTACATAATCTACACACACAGAGCTATTTTTAATGAATTCCTGCAAGTTTTATTCCTGGGATAGATTAATTATTCCTTATCCTCTGTGAAGAAAGGCTCCATGGCCAGTGTGAAAAGTAAAGGAGACAATGGACATTCCTGCCTAATTCTCCTATGTAATTCAAACAGGGCAGATTTAACCCCATTGACTGGCACACCTGATTTGGTGCTGATATAAAGAGCAGTTTTGCACTTAAGAAACGGGGGCCAATGTCCATAAAGGATAGAATTTAGCATCAGAAGTTCCATGCTATTCTACCCAAAGCTTTTTCTGTGTTGTGATGATAAGAGAAATGGATCTTTTTATCTTGCACTATGAATGCTAGCTGCTATCGATGGTATGCCACAGTTCCTAATACACGAAGAACTCAATAGGCCACCAAGTTGTATCGAGACAGAGGCCACTATCAAACAGTTGTCACAAGGAAAGGCACCTGGTTTAGATGGAATGCCACCAGAAGTCTATAAGCATGGTGTTTATCAAACGTCTCGAATGCTCATGTGGCTCTTCAATGCTATCTGGGAGTAGGAAACCATGCCTCAAGGATGCCTCAATTGTCCATATATACGATCCCAAAGATGACCGAGCAGTCTGTGACAACAATCATCGGATCTCGCCTCATTCCATTGCAGGGAAGATTTTAGCATGTGTCTTATTCAATACATTCTCCACCATCACGAATAACATTTTCTCAGAGTATCATTGCAGCTTCTGCGCAGGATGCGGATCAGCGGCTATGATTTTTGCTGCTCGCCAAATACAAGATAGGTCACAGTTTTGTTCCTGGCACTTCTGTATGGTGTTTGTAGACCTGACAAAGGCCTGCGGCATTGTTAGTCAAGAGGGTCTCTGGTGGATCTTGCACAAAGTTGGGTGCTCACACAAATTCTTCACCATCGTGCACTTATTCCATGTCAGCAAGCTGGCTAAAGTGCTGGAAAATAGTGCTTCACCAGAGCCTTTCTTTGTCACAAATGGTCATGAAGACATGCTGTATGCTTGCACCTATATTATTTACCATTCTTTTTGGTGCTATGCTGCTAGATCCTTTTGAAGACTGTGACCGGAGTATTTACGAGCAATGCAACATAGATGGCAGCATCTTCAATCTCCAGTGCCTGTGTGTGTCACTAAAGTGATTGACTCTCTTCTCAGAGAGTTCCTCTTTGCTGATTGTGCAATGGTAGCACATACTCTCGAAGACATGCAGCCTCTAATCCAGGGATAGGCAACCTTTCAGAAGTGGTGTGCCGAGTCTTCATTTATTCTCTTTAATTTAAGGTTTCGCATGCCGGTAATACATGTTAACGTTTTTTAGAAGGTCTCTCTCTATAAGTCTATATTATATAACTAAACTATTGTTGTATGTAAAGTAAACAATGTTTTCAAAATGTTTAAGAAGCTTCCTTTAAAATTAAATTAAAATGCTGATCTTACGCTGCCAGCCTGCTCAGCCCACTTCCAGCCTGGGGTTCTGTTCACCTAGGCCTGCAGCGGGCTGAGCGGGGCAACTCGAGGTCAGGGCAGAGGGCTGGGGTGTGTGTGGAGGTGCAGGGCAGAAGGCTGGGTGTTGGGGGGAGGTCAGGGCAGAGGGCTGGGGGGTGTGTGGAGGTGCAGGGCAGAAGGCTGGGTGTTGGGGGGAGGTGCAGGGCAGAGGGCTGGGGTGTGTGTGGGGGTGCAGGGCAGAAGGCTGGGGTGTGTGTGTGGGGAGGATCAGGGCAGAGGGCTGGGGTGTGTGTGGAGGTGCAGGGCACAAGGCTGGGTGTGGGGGGGGTTCAGGGCAGAGGGCTGGAGGGTGTGTGGAGGTGCAGGGCAGAAGGCTGGGTGTTGGGGGGAGGTGCAGGGCAGAGGGCTTGGTGGGGCGTGGGGGGTGCTCGGCTCATGGGGGTGCTCCCAGCCCCCTGCCCTGAGCGGCTCACGGCAGGGGGCTGGGAGGGATATGCCCTGTTCCACTCCCTTCCCCCAGGCTCCGTCCCTACCTCTCTCTGCCTGCTCTACGGAGCAGCGAGCATGCTGCGCTTGGCTCGGCTCCCCCTCCCCCTCGCAAGGGCCGGCTACGGCAGGGAGAGGGGGGAGGAGGAGGAGGAGGGGCCGGAATGCACCACGTTGTGGGAAGAAACGGGGGGGAGGGAGCGTGGCTGCCGCAGGACCATGCTTCTGCCTCCTGCCCCCGCAGGGGAGAGCGGTAGGCGGGGGGGCTGAGTGGGGCGGGGGGCTGGGACCCCCCCCCCCACCGCTCTCCCCTGCAGGGGCAGGAGGCAGAAGCTTGGTCCTGTGGCAGCCAAGCTTCCCCCTCCCCCATTTCTTCCCACAGCGTGGTGCTTTCTGGCCCCTCCTCCTCCTCCTCCTCTCAGTGGGCAGCAGCGTGCCACTCAAAATCGGCTCGCGTGCCATGTTTGGCACGCGTGCCGTAGGTTGCCGACCCCTGCTCTAATCGACTGCTTTTCCAGATCAGCAAAGTGATTTGGGTTCTCTATCAGCCTCAAGAAAACTGAGGCCTTGGCTACACTTGCGAGTTGCAGCGCTGTAAAGCCGCCCCCAGCGCTGTAACTCACTCCCCGTCCACACTGGCAAGGCATTTGCAGCGCTGCATCTCCGTGGTTGCAGCGCTGCATGTACTCCACCTCTCCGAGAGGAATAGCGAGTACAGCGCTGTCGCTGCAGCGCTGCGGCGCCAGTGTGGCCGCCCAATGCGCTGTGAATGGCCTCCAGAATTATTCGGCAGTATCCCACAATGCCTGTTCTAGCCACTCTGGTCATCAGTTCAAACTCTACTGCCCTGGCCTTAGGTAACCAACCATGTGACCGACCCTTTACATTCCCCGGGAATTTTAAAAATCCCCTTCCTGTTTGCTCAGCCCGGCGTGGCGTGGAGTGCTATCAGCGAATCTTTCCAGGTGACCATGCCTCCACGCGCCAAGCAAGCCCCAGCATGGTGCAATGGCGAGTTGCTGGATCTCATCAGTGTTTTGGGGGGAGGAAGCTGTCCAGTCCCAGCTGCGCTCCAGCTGTAGGAATTACGATACCTTCGGGAAGGTATCAAAGGACATGATGGAAAGGGGCCATGACCGGGACGCCCTGCAGTGCAGGATTAAAGTGAAGGAGCTGCAGAGTGCCTACCACAAAGCCCGCGACGCAAACGGCCGCTCGGGTGCTCCCTCCGCGACCTGCCGATTCTACAAAGAGCTGGATGCGATACTTGGGGTTAACCCCACCTCCACTCCGAGCACCACCATGGACACTTCAGAGCCGGTGTTGGGGGGGGGGTGGGAGGAGGAGGAGGAGGAAAACGGGAGTGATGGTGGTGGGCCGGATGGAGACACCCCGGAATCCCCGGAGCCATGCAGCCAGGAGCTCTTCTCGAGCCAGGAGGAAGGTAGCCAGTCACAGCGGCCGGTACTTGGTGGAGGACAAACAGAAGAGCAGGTTCCCGGTAAGCGGGTTTTTTTTCGGGAAGGATTTTTTTCGGTGCGGGCTCTTTGGGAGAGGAGGGTTAGGCATGCATGCCTAGATGTGGAATAGTGCATTGATGTGGTTTATCACATTGCGGTAATCGGCCTCGGTAATCTCCTCGAATGTCTCATCCAGAACGTGTGCAATGCACTTGCGCAGGTTTCTCGGGAGAGCCACCGTGGTCCTTGTCCCAGCCAGGCTAATGTGTCCGCGCCACTGTGCCGCGAGGGGCGGGGGGACCATTGCTGCACACAGGCAAGCTGCATATGGGCCAGGGCGGAAGCCGCATTGCAGTAGAAGACCCTCCCTTGCTTCCCAGGTCACCCTCAGCAGCGAGATATCGTCCAGGACGAACTCCTGTGGAAAATGTTGGGACAGTGTTCAGTGTAGGTGCCCCCTGAAGCTGTTGGCTCTCCCCAAGGCACAGAAACCCAGAGGACAGTGCAGCCCTGAAACAATCAGTCCCCCTTACTCACCATTTTGAGGCTCCTGTGGGATGTGTGCGCTCTGTTTCGGACGGGAAAATTATGCTATTGTGTAGACCCTGTGTGTTTTCTACTCCTTAAGTGCAGGGGGAATCATTACTCTGGTATAAACAATGCTGCCTCTGTTAAATGTTGCATTTTGCCTATACAGCTGCATCAACCTTGAGACCTCAGCCGTCCCTCTTATCGCCTGCTCAGAGACTGCAAAGACTCAGGAAGAGACTGCGAAAAAGCAAAGAAGACATGCTGCAAGAAGTGATGCGGCAATCTATTAAAGAGAATGAGAAAGCACAGAACTGGAGGGAGAGAGAAAGCAGGATCCGCCAGGAAAACGCAGCGCACCGGCGGCAAAGCACGAAGCACTGGCAGCAAAGCACGGATAGGCTCATAAGCATCCTGGAGCGCCAAGTAGATGCTATCCAGGAGCTCGTAGCCATGCAGAAAGAGGAGCAGTACCACAAACGCAAACGCCCCCCCCCCACAGCCCTTGTCCCAAAACTCTTTCCGTTGTGCCCCACTGTCACCTCCAACCCACTTTCCCCAACTTCCGTGTTCTTCACGCCACCCGCTGCCTCCAACACCAGTATCTTCACCACCCAGCCCTGAAAACCACGACGCTTACCCTCTGCACTCAACCCCCATCACCATGCAGTATAGCTGTCCTGAAGTGCAGCACTCACTGCACAGCACTCCAGACAGGACAGATGCGAATCTGTGATTGTACTGTTCCCCACTCCACCCCCTTGTTTCTTTTCAATAAATGGATTCTTTGGCTTTGAAAACATTCTTTATTATTGCATAAAGTAAAAGACTCCTTAGCCCAGGAAATAAACAGGCACTGCAAGTCTGCTTAGCAGACACTGATTCCTAAAGATTGGAACTACTGCACTTCACTCCCGTGCAGGGCACCAGATATCACAGCTGGTTTTCAGCCTAAAGTTGCTCCCTCAAGGCATCCCTAATCCTTGCAGCCCCGCGCTGGGCCCCTGTAATAGCCCTGCTCTCTGGCTGTGCAAATTCAGCCTCCAGGTGTTGAACCTCGGAGGTCCATGCCTGACTGAATCTTTCACCCTTCCCTTCACAAATATTATGGAGGGCACAGCACGCGGATATAACCGCGGGGATGCTGTTTTCGGCCAAGTCCAGCTTCCTATACAGAGATCGCCAGTGGCCCTTTAAACGGCCAAAGGCACACTCCACAGTCATTCGGCACCGGCTCAGCCTGTAGTTGAACCGTTCCTTGCTGCTGTCAAGGCTCCCTGTGTAGGGTTTCATGAGCCACGGCATTAACGGGTAAGCGGGATCTCCAAGGATCACAATGGGCATTTCAACTTCCCCTACTGTGATCTTCCGCTCTGGGAAAAAAGTCCCGGCCTGCATCTTCCTGAACAGCCAAGTGTTCCAAAAGATGCGTGTGTCATGCACCTTTCCGGGCCAGCCTGTGTTAATGTCAATGAAACGCCCACGGTGATCCACAAGCGCCTGGAGGACCATAGAGAAATACCCCTTCCGATTAACATACTCGGATCCTAGGTGGGGTGGTGCCAGAATAGGAATGTGCGTCCCATCTATCGCCCCTCCACAGTTAGGGAACCCCATTTGTGCAAAGCCATCCACTATTTCCTGCACGTTACCCAGAGTCACGGTTCTTCTGAGTAGGATGCGATTAATGGCCTTGCAAACTTGCATCAACACGATTCCAACGGTCGACTTTCCCACTCCAAACTGGTTTGCGACCAACCGGTAGCTGTCTGGAGTTGCCAGCTTCCAGATTGCAATAGCCACCTGCTTCTCCATTGGCAGGGCAGCTCTCAATCTCGTGTCCTTGCGCCGCAGGGTGGGGGCAAGCTCCTCACACAGTCCCATGAAAGTGGCTTTTCTCATCCGAAAGTTCTGCAGCCACTGCTCGTCATCCCAGACTTCCATGACGATGTGATCCCACCACTCGGTGCTTGTTTTCCGAGCCCAAAAGCGGCGTTCCACAGTGCTGAGCATGTCCGTGAATGCCACAAGCAATTTCGTGTCGTACGTGTTGCGCGGCTCGATAGCATCGTCGGACTCCTCACTCTCACTGTCACTTTGGATCTTAAGGAATAGTTCGACAGCCAAACGTGACGTGCTGGCGAGACTCGTCAGCATACGCCTCAGCAGTTCGGACTCCATTTCCCGCAGACAGATCGCGCTGCACAGAAACCGTTGAAAGATGGCGCCAAAGGTGAACGGAAACAAAGGGATTTCTGGGGTGCGAAGCGATGCATCACGGGGCATTGGGACAGGACCCAGAATCCCCCGCACCCACGCCCCCTTCCCACAACCCACGGCGCCAGAATGGGAAAAGGTGCTCTGTAGGATAGCTGCCCATAATGCACCGCTCCCAATAGCGCTGCAATTGCCGCAAATGTGGCCACAACAGTGCGCTGGGCAGCTGTCAGTGTGGACAGACTGCAGCGCTTTCCCTACTCAGCTGCACGAAGTCAGGTTTAACTCACAGCGCTGTACATCTGCAAGTGTAGCCAAGGCCTGAGGTGCTTTACCAGCCGGTTCCAGGAAAAATGTACTCTGCCACCGAAATTGCAGTCAATGAGATGCTGCTTAATGCAGTAGAAAAATTTTGCTATCTTTCTCTTGTTTTTAATATACACCTCTACTCCGATATAACGCGCCCTGATATAACACGAATTCGGATATAACGCGGTAAAGCAGCGCTCCGGGGGGGGCGGATCAAAGCAAGTTCGATATAACGTGGTTTCACCTATAATGCGGTAAGATTTTTTTGGCTCCCGAGGACAGCGTTATATTGGGGTAGAGGAGTATTTATAAAACCTCTTTTTATTGCCTTTTATGTTCCTTGATAGGTGTTAACTCATTTTGTGCCTTAGCCTTTCTAATTTTGTCCTGAACATGTTTCAACACGAAAAAGGTTTTCAGAAATGCACCATCTATTAAAAAAAACCAAAAACCTCATGACAAGAAAGACAGGTCTGAACATGTTGAAACATGTTTGGGCTTTTCTGGACATGCCTGCCTGTTTTAAGAGGTACATTTCTGAAATGAAGCTACACAATAATTTTGCCTTTACAGACTATATTTTCCTATGCTGGTTTGCTTGGTGGGGGCTGTGCTTTGATAGGCTTTGCCCAAGATGGGGTTGTATAGCTGTTTATTGATCTGTTTGTATGATACCGGGCCCACTACTGGGGAGCTCCATCAAAACACACTTCCTACAATCATTTGCAACTGACATTTATGACACTTTCTCATTCCTTCCTTTTCTTGACATTTATTTAAACCACGCGCTTTTATTTTATTTTTACAACATACCCCATTCTGTTCCCAAACCACATCTAACTGATTTTTGCTCAACAGGATTTTGTAATTTGCCGAATGAAGAAGCCTCTTTCCCCTTGAGTTGAATGCTCCTGGGTTAAACAGAGGCACTGCAGTGCATATCCCAAATGTGATGATATTTAAAACACTCTTCGTGCACAAGTTACCACTAATTTATTTTATTTTTACAGTTCACTTCATTTACGGTCTAGTTCACAAAGTCTTGACTTCTCTGGCCGGGGTCATTAAGGATGCACCCTGGGAAGTTCTCAAATTGTTTCTCTCTCAGGTAGGGCTTGATGATTCCATGCACAACTCGTACCATTGAATGCAGAACAGTTTTACGGTTACAGCCTCGCACAAGCTCGATACCATATTTGTTCCTCAAAATTAGATAGTACAGGCCTAGAGAATAAGCATCTCTTTTGGCATCCTGTTGAATATCTGGTTTTGAGCCTGGGCAAAACCAAAATTGGCCCAATTTGTTTGCTTCTTCGGAGCTGTCAGTGTTCAGATTCCCTCAGTCCTCTGAAGAACAGTCACTCAGCAGCTGAAAAATGTACAGTAAGAAATATGTGAAAGGCACCTTTGTATTTTTTTATCATGTGCTTTTAAAACCTTTTACTTTGTGTGGCAAGAGACCTCTTCAGCTTGCAGCTTTAAAAAACACCAAATTGCCTCTATATGGGCTCAATCCAAAAGGCTCTACCGAGTTGAACTACAGTGGTCAGGTCCCCTCCAAGCCCCTACATATTCTTACATACAACATACCTGTGACTGGTCTCTGTATAACTCTCCATTGGAATTACTTGGGGTCTCCTGGTTGGGATGTGTGGGAGTCGCAAACAAAACTTGGGTCAGTGGTCTGGCCTTGTATTTCTCCTCTGCATTGTCCTGGTGATAGCATTCATTGGCTGCTAACATGTCTCAAACACCGTTTGTGTCAACAATATATTTGTTTCTCCAATTCCCACAATTTTGCCTGTATAACATCTCTTCATGAGCCACTTGACTGCTGGTGTTGGCCAGGGACTTTTAGGCTCTTCCATTTTTAATCAACAGGTGAGTTTAAATGGCCCATCCTCTTTTATACAATGGCTGCGCAATACTCTTAGCCAAAAGTTTAGGGCTAATGTTTCAAAAGTGCATTGTTCTCCCTCCCTCAGTAAGGAGGAACTTCTGTTTTAGGGCATAGGAGGATGGGCACTGTTGCACCCTTACTATTGTATTATTTGTACATCTTATACTTTCCCGCGTCAGTACTCTTACCGAATTAAAACCCAAACCAAACCAAGTTATGTGATAAAAAGGTGCTGAAGTTAAACAAGTGGTTAATGCTTTTCCCTATGATTTAACAGCATAAAATTGAAAAAATTATATCCTAAAAAGCCATAAATTGACTTCGCCTGACTGCGTTGGGCTGAATAGGCAAATCTCTGGCCATGCTGTCTTCACTAGACAGCCACAAACAAGACGAAAGAAAACCCGCTGCATTTCTTTGCTGGCCATACTGTAAACGTTGATACTCAGGGGAGAATTAACAATCACCAAGGCAACGAACCAGTCAGCCTTACATAAAATGGCGCATACTTTTACTTTGCAGGCTACGTGTATAAGCCACAAAATAAACAATGAAACCAACAAGCAATAAATGTCCTAAGCAGTGTCCTAGATCTCTTTGCGTTTTTATGCTTAGCGACATTACATTTACTGGACTTTACCAGTGTAAAAATACGTGCATAAAGGGAAACCAAAATAAGCCAACTTGTACCAATAAGAAAGAAGCCCTGTACTTTTTATTTGCATCATAAGGCCTCCTTTTAATCATAGTCAAACACCTCTTGATGGCTGTGGCTAACAAACTAAATGTGGAAGCCTCTAGGGCCACAAACATACTGCCTTCCCGAATAACCATTTGTCAACCACAAAAAGCATATGGATGCCCTGTTCCTCTGACGACCCCTGTGTGCTTGTGCATGAGGAATATAGGCAGCGGGGTGCCTGGGCCTGGGCCATCACAGAGTAGCCCAGAACCCCTCTTAAATCATACCCTCTTTCACTTCAGCTGTTGTGATGGCGTAAGGAGTATTAACCTGGTAATGTTGCGTGGGAGTTTTACTAGTGTACTGTCTTCTGCTGACACGGGGCATGCCTCCGTTTCCCTGGGGTACTGCACCATACTAGATGGTGATGGGAAATAAGGGTGTGACTTCACTGAGGGATGATACTTGACGGCCAGCAGGTAAACGATGGTGGCTGCCCTTCGTAACCTGAGCCCAGGAGGGGGTTGGGGCCAGGTGACACCATCAGCCCGGGAAACTGGACAAAGGCTGGAGGAGGGGCTGGGGATGTGTGGCTGGGTGAGGCAGCAGGAAGGGGTTTCAGATTGGAGCTGGCTGGAGAGATGGGAGGAGGCCCAGAACCTGGGTCTGGGCTCCCCACCGCCCAAGAGGGACCCGATTGAGGGGTCCTGTTTTCTGTACCTACAACCATGACACTCAATAACAGACTTAAAGTGGCAATTCTTCAATAAAAAAAAGTTCAAAAACAGACTCCAACGAGAAACTGCAGAACTGGAATTAATTTGCAAACTGGACACCGTCAAATTAGGCCCGAATAAAGACTGGGAGTGGATGGGTCACTACAAGAACTAAAAACTAATTCCCCCATGCTAATTTTCCCCCTACTGTTACTCACACCTTCTTGTCAACTGTTTGAAATGGGCCACCCTGATTACCACTACAAAAGTGAGTTTTCCTCCTGTTGATAATAGCCCACTTTAATTGAATTGTCTCGTTAGAATTGGTAAGGCAACTCCCATCTTTTCATGTACTATGTATATATAGCTTCCTCCTGTATTTTCCACTCTGTGCATCTGATGAAGTGGGTTTTAGCCCACAAAAGCTTATGCCCAAATAAATTTGTTAGTCTCTAAGGTGCCACAAGCACTCCTCGTTGTTTTTGCTGATACAGACTAACACGGCTACAACTCTGAAACCTGTCACCATGTAGATTAAAATAACTGATACCAGCACAGAACTTGCTATGAAGCCAAAGCATCTTTGAGCACCAGTCTCTGTATTACGGCATTGAATCACTTTAGTACTGCAGGGCAAATAGCTTTAATGGGGCGAGGAAGGATGTGGCTTACAACAGTAGGACTGTGGCATGCTCAGTTTGGGTTGCATATAAATAGGCTTCTATAAAGCTTTTATTAAACTAGCTCATGTCTTGTCAGCTCCATGAAGGAATAGTTCAGAAATAACTCATGTGGTGGCTGTGGCTGGCTGCTTTAAAGATAATCAATGGCTCTTGTTCATTGTAGACTTCTTTTATTATTTGGGGTTGGAGTGTGCATCCTTTATACCCAAAGTTAAGTTTTGGCCCTGAATAATGTGGCACAAAGAAAATGTACTACATGGGCCCTGAACATATAAAGGATTGCTGTTCGTTACCTGTAGCTAACAAATATTACTGATATATTAAGTGGAGAGTTGGAAAATTCACTGTAGGACTTGTAGTGAGGGAGGTGCATGAAGTGCAGCCAGATGATTTTTGCATTGCTGTGTGCTCTGTTTTTTACTGAGAGATTGAGGTTTTTGTTTCCTGTTTTTTGTGGTTCTAGCAAAACTTTAGCGTTTTAGGGGTAAAATGAGAAAGGAACTAAACAATGGTTTGTGAAAAATAACGTTTGCAAACTCAGACATGATACTTGGCTTGAAAAAGGAGCAGTGTTAGAAGCAGCCAAAGCAGAGATAGTTGGAGGATTTCTATAGTTTTAACTGGACTTTCGTAGCCCTGTGCTGATTGGTTATTTGCTCCAAACCACCCCACCATCCCTCGCACTCTTTCTTCACCTCACTGTCACTTCACACCTGTCCCCCCTACGCTGTTCTCCCCTGCCTTGCCCCCAATGTCCCTTCTCCCATCACCTTACTTTCCATTTAGCTGATCTTCTCCTAATTAACCCCTGCCAGCCAAAACAAATTATCACACTAATATTGCTACCATCCCGTTGTTTACTCTGCTTGCATGTTATCAACCTTTTCCTAACCCTCGTGTCTGTCTTGTCTATTTAGTTGCAAGCTCTTTGGGGAAGGGACTGTCTGCTACTCTGTATTTGTCCAGCACCTAGTGCAGTGGAGGCCCATTCTTGGTTGGTCCTGAGTCACTACCTTAACAAACATGATTGATAATTATGAGATTGCCCATTTGTACAATACAGCAAGTAAATTGATCAGGATATGGGCTTCCTCAGTGAAACAGCACATCAGATGCCAAATGGATGGAAATAGGACGAGAGATGTATAGAAGGAGGGAGAACCAGCAGATAATACTATAGGCGCCGGCTTCCTCTGGGCCCAGGGGGTGCTCAGCCCCCCACTCTACCCCAGGCCCCACTCCCACCCCACCTCTTCTCCCAAGTCCCCTCCCCAGCCTCGCCTCTTCCCACCCAGTTCCACGCCCTCCCCCGAGCATGCCCCCCTGCTCCTCCCCCCCAATGCCTCCTGCATGCTGCAGAACAGCTGATCGTGGCAGGTGGGAAGCGCTGGGAGGGAGGGTAGGAGTTGATTGGTGGGGCCGCCAGCAGGCAGGAGGTATTCGGGGGGGGGGGGGTAAGGTGGCTGCCAGTGCTAAGCACCCACTAATTTTTTTCCATGGTTGCTCCAGGGCTGGAGCACCCACGGAGTCAGCACCTATGGATAATACTTAGCTCTCCCTCAGTGCAGGGAACTGGACTAGATGACCTATCAAGGTCCCTTCCAGTCCTACATTTCTATGATAGCTAAGAGCAGAGGTGGGTATTAGTTTTCATTGGTAGGCTATGTACTGACCAGCCTCAAAGAGAGGCTCCTTCAGTGCGATATGGGAGACTGCTAAGTTTTTAAAGTTGTTCTAAAAACTAAAACACAGTGCTTGCAATTAGAGAGTAACCCAGAGAGATGCTGGCGCTCACCCTGGGAAAGAAAGAAAAAAGCACAATTTTATGCAAAAGCATCTGTGCCTGCTTAGAATTTGAGAACCGCTGCTCTACAGGCACCACATTGTGTAACCTAGGTTGCAGGGGCCGGGTGGCAGAGCAGCGGCAGCCCCGAGCTGACCCTGGACCTGACCCCCGTGGCGCGGAGCCAGCTGGCTGCTGGCCCAGGACCCCCGCCGAGTGGCTGCCAGCCGCAGCCCAGATCCCAGGGCTTGTGGGGTCGCCAGCTGCTCCGGACCCTCGGACCCCTGCCACGCGGGGCGGGCTGGCTGCCCGTTCCGGTCCACCGCTGTGTGGCTGCCCCGGTGTAACGATGCGGTTCTGGCGGGACCCAACTGAGAGTGCCAATTCAGGACAAATTACTAAAACAGGGCAGTTACAGCCCAAGGCTGGGGTTTTTTCACCTCTAAGGCAAACCAAACCAGCCAGACTAAGAGGAGTCTGGTCTCACCCCACTGGCTAACCACAAGTCACAAAAGCAATTTCCTTAGACACTCCAGTTTCCCTGTATCACCACCAGTGCCACTCGTTATGGGGACAAATGGTTATGAAAACAATACCCCAATAAAAGAAAAAAGGTTCTCCTGATCCCATAGGACCAAGCCCCAGACCCAGATCAATATACAAATCAGATCTTACCCACAAATCACACTGTTGCCAATCCTTTAGAATCTAAAATGTAAAGGATTAATCATTAAAGGAAAAGGATAGAGATGAGAGTTAGAATTGGTTAAATGGAATCAATTACATACAGTAATGGCAAAGTTCTTAGTTCAGGCTTGCAGCAGAGATATAATAAACTGCAGGTTCAAATCAAGTCTCTGGAATACATCCCCAGCTGGGATGGGTCATCAGTCCTTTGTGTAGAGCTTCTGTTTGTAGCAAAGTCCCTCCAGAGGTAAGAAGCAGGATTGAAGACCAGATGGAGACGGGGCATCAGCCTTATATAGTCTTTTCCAGGTGTAAGAACACCTCTTTGTTCTTACTGTGGAAAATTACAGCAAAATGGAGTCTGGAGTCACATGGGCAAGTTCCTGCATACTTTGCTGAGTTACAAGGCGTATTTGCCTTCTCTCCATGGGTCAATTGTATAGCTGATGGTCCTTAATGGGCCATCAAGCAGGCTAGGCAGAGCTAACACCAACTTGTCTGGGATTTCACCCAGAGGCATAGCATAAGTTTGAAATATAGACAGTATAGAGCCAATATTCACAACTTCAACTACAAAATTGATACACACATATAGACAGCATAATTATAACCAGCAAACCCTAACCTTGTCTAAGACACCTCATTTGACCCCCTTTATACAAGATTTGGTGCCACTACAGGACCTTGGTTGCAACCATGTTCTATATGGTCCCAGATTATACCAATAACGTCACACCCGGCCCCCGGCCCCCGGAGCTCACGGGGCTACACGGCTGCCCTGGTCCCCCGACCCCACAGTGCTGGGTGACGGGGCAGCCCGGACCCGTCCGCACCAGGCAGCTGGGAACCTGGGACTCCGGCAGGGGCTGACACACTGTACCTCAAAATAACATCCTGTGCCCCATGTTCACCACTTTTATATGGTTATGAAATATATTTTGTACAAAGCATGCCTTGTGAGGTATCATTTGAAAACTCATGAGCTACTGAACATCATTATCGTGTTAACGTGTGTATCATCATTGTTTATGGAGTTATGAGATTTTGCTATATGTTTGCTACTCAAACATGTTGTGAGTCTGGGGAACGCCCACAAACTAGCTCCTCAGAAATAACAAAGGCCTTGCATGTCATCCCAAATGTCACATACACAGAAGGTGCTAGCAAGAAATTTACAATTCACCTGAGAGATGCTTCCAATCTCATGTACACAGGAGACTGCTTTGTCTATACCCCACCAGGAGGGTGTTCCTGACGGAGAGGAGGAGGGTATAAAATAAGAGACAATGGCTCATTAAGCCCTGCTCCCCCCATCTTGACACCTGGAAGCAAGAGTATTTGGAAGACAAAGAGTAGCACCGTTGATCTGGGGGAAGGGATGGTCCTAACGGCAAGGCTTTCTGATCAGTATGAATTGTGAACTGCCTGCAGCATCTGGTGGGGTCGAGAAAGTTGAATGCTTCAAAGTTTACTCAGCTTGGCAAAGTTTAGAATTTAGATTGTGATTTTATCGTTTTATTTCTTTTTGTAACCAATTCTAACCTTTTATGTCTGTATCACTTTAGTAATCACTTAAAATCTATCTTTCAGTAGTTAATAAGCTTGTTTTATTCTTTGATGTAAACCAGTGTGTTTTGATTGACCTGTTTGGGGAAATCTCTGCTCAGGGCTGGTGCATATTCATTTTCTTTGATTAAAATGACAGACTTATGAGCTTGCACTGTCCAAAGGGGTCTTGAGCAATGTAAGATGCACATTTCTGGGGTTCAAGGCTGGGGGCATTTGTGGGTGTCTCCCCGTGTACAGTTCATGAGTGGCTGGGAGAGTATTCCTGTAACTTTGTTGGGTGCTAATTGCTGTGACGCAAAGCCTGGAGGGGCTGCATTTCACTAGCAGAGCCATGTAAGAGGTATCCTGAGCTATAGAGTTAAGGGGGCACAGCGGTTGCACAGCCCAGATTGTACCCCGGGTGATATCACACCTTCTCTTTCTCCATTATCCTTTGTTGCTCTTCTCCTATAACTTTTTTCACATCAGACTTGCATTTTTGACTCTCACTTACTGCACAAATGTCTGTTTGTTTTCTAGTCTCCTCTGTTCCACTCCTCTTCTCCACCACCTTCATCTTCTACTTTTTTCTTATTTTTATGAGCAGGCAACCCCCCTGTAAATCTCCTAATTTTTGAACGGTGATAAAATGGCACCTTTGCCATTGCACTATACCAAATCTTCATCCTTCCTCCAGACCTCAGTTTGCAGGTAGCATTCTCTAAAAATGTACAAGAGGAGCTTCTTTCAATGAGACTAATTGAAGTTGATCCAATAAACTATATTACCTCACCCACCCTGTGTCTCGAATATCTTGGAACCAATGTGGCTACTACACTGCATACAATGAGACAAATTAGCATTTAGTTGGCAAGGGCAGATTTGGCTAAAAGCTAGTATGGCAGGGTTTTATACTAGTACGACATCTTCATTTTAAGGAGAATTTGAGACTGCATGCCAAATACCCTTTTAAAATATGGTTATAGTGGGGCTTTTAACGACTGTGTAAACATAATGGTTCTAGATTAAGTTCAGTTCAAAGTCAAAATGCTGTAAATCCTGTCTTGGCACTGATGATCAGTCTTTGTCTTTCCAGCTCATGCATCACTGGCAGTCGTATGTTTCTGCAATCGGAATTTGGGTGACGAGTTTGTTACTGATGTGTGGAATGGAGCAAAATGTCCCATCGCTGTTTTGGCTGGGCACAGATAGCTTGCTTTTTAAAATAAAATAACCATTCTCTCACAGATTGTAGTGAGCACCCTCTTCTAGCTACCCACAAGGGCTGCTGTGAGGGGAACTAAGCCGCAGGACCAGGCTGACCCTGAGATATCCCAGTTACAGAAACACACCCCTCTTCCAGAACTTCACAAAAAGGGAATGTAGCTTCTGGTTTACAGTTTTACACTCTTGGGGGCACTCAGTAACTGGACAGCAATCAACACACACACACTTTGCACAGTCTAACACCTTTATGCTCTGTTCTACTTAACCATGTAAAGCATGGGAGAGTACAGATCATATAAAACAATAAACACAAAACTTGTGTCTTTGTCTCAGGTTCCTGAACCTCCAAGGCATTCTTTGGGCTGGGGTCCATGTTTCTTGGGTTGTCCAGAGTCCTTGAGGCCATCTGGCTTTAGGAATGTGGGCAGGGTCCCCCTCCTCCATGAGGCTTCCACATGCTGGGTGACCTCTCCCTCCTGGAGCCCCTTACCCTGCTTCGGTGACCTTGCTTTCTCCTGCCCCATTCTGCGTCTTCCTCCTGGCTCCTGTTCCTATGTGTTTCTTTATTGAAACATCTTCTGGCCAATTCCACTCCTCCTACCTTCCTTCCTCCATCCAAAGGAATCAGCTAAATTGTTTTTTTCTAAGACTGCAGCGTCTATTTTGCATAACCTTTGTGAGGCATCATTAACCTTAAGTATTTCCCTGTGTTTCTGTCTGGGATGGTCATGCTACAGACCCTGTCCAGCACTGGTGGATCCCCTACATATAGGCACTCGTAATACAGCAGTTTTTCATAAGATGACTTCACAATATCAATCAGAATTCTTAAGTTGTACAGGCATAGCCCCATTCATCACACCAGCTATTACTTGAAAGTATTCAGCAAGCAGATGAGCTTTGTGAAAAGGTACCATTTTACATAGTAACTTGTCTGACTCCATCTGCACTCTAATTTATTCTTAAAGGAAACTTCCACCTAAAGGATGTAAAAGTTATTGCAAATACAGTGATGGCACCTGCACTGTTCTGTTCTATAAAGGATTTTTATAACACACTCATCACCCTAGTATCAGAGCGCCTTCCAGTAGTGTGTACAGTACTCACATTATTTAACACATCTGTCAGATGGTATTAGTTCTCTCAGCCTCTCCCCAGAGGGAGAAGTGGGTGCAATGGTGTGTCTCGTCTTGAAGGGTTCTTTTTTATTTATTTGTTAAAATATACCTGTTCCTATGTGTTTATATGAGAGGAAGCAAGGTCAAAGAAATGTGCCTTTCACTGAAATGCAAGGTGGTGAGGTTTGTGATAGGCCTTAGTTCCTGGGGGAGTTTATTCCACAGCTGGGACCACACCTCCAAACACACCCTGGACTACTCCTCAGACAGACAGCTCCCTGTTTTAACTGACCACTTTAAAATTTCCCATAGTTGGCAGTTCAACATGGCTGGTCTTCTTAAAAGCTACATCTGCTATTTTACCGATTCCTGGAGGTCTCCTGGGAAGTTGCTTCAGGCAGGATTTGCTATATTTGTAATACTGAAAGGCACTAGCTGGTTTGACTGAAATTCTATATGCTTTGGTGTTTCAGAGAGGACAAAAGTATGCCAAACATATGTGGTAAAGAGAATGTCAACCTTCTTGGGTGAAGAAGATGGACAGATTATTTCCTGAGAAGTATAGCATGAATATATATCCCTTTGTAAGAGAAGACACAAAGAGGCATGAAACTGTGTTTATATACAGTCTCCCATTTGGATTTTGCACATACTCTGATAAACTTAAATTCAGGATCTCTTGGCACTCTTACTTGAGCATGACTTGCCAGAGAAATTGAAATCAAAACACTGTAAACATTGTAAAAAGAACAGGAGTACTTGTGGCACCTTAGAGACTAACAAATTTATTAGAGCATAAGCTTTCGTGGGCTACAGCCCACTTCTTCAGCTGCATATAGAATGGAACATATATTGAGGAGATATATATACACACATACAGAGAGCATGAACAGGTGGGAGTTGTCTTACCAACTCTGAGAGGCCAATTAAGTAAGAGGAAAAAAAACTTTTGAAGTGATAATCAAGATAGCCCAGTACAGACAGTTTGATAAGAAGTGTGAGAATACTTACAAGGGGAGATAGATTCAATGTTTGTAATGGCTCAGCCATTCCCAGTCCTTATTCAATCCTAAATTGATTGTATCTAGTTTGCATATCAATTCCAGCTCAGCAGTCTCTCGTTGGAGTCTGTTTTTGAAGTTTTTCTGTTGTAAAATAGCCACCCGCAGGTCTGTCATTGAATGACCAGACAGGTTAAAGTGTTCTCCCACTGGTTTTTGAGTATTATGATTCCTGATGTCAGATTTGTGTCCATTAATTCTTTTGTGTAGAGACTGTCCGGTTTGGCCAATGTACATGGCAGAGGGGCATTGCTGGCACATGATGGCATATATCACATTGGTAGATGTGCAGGTGAACGAGCCCCTGATGGTATGGCTGATGTGATTAGGTCCTATGATGATGTCACTTGAATAGATATGTGGACAGAGTTGGCATCGGGCTTTGTTACAAGAATAGGTTCCTGGGTCAGTGTTTTTGTTCAGTGATGTGTGGTTGCTGGTGAGTATTTGCTTTAGGGGGGTTGTCTGTAAACGAGGACAGGTCTGTTTCACAATGTAAACGTGTTGTTGCAGGAAGTGGTGGAACACTTCATGGGTTGGAGCTAGACCATGTGCTGAATCAGTTTGATATTGTTATTAAGTATGCGTTTCTCTTCTGTCTGTTACAAGCTAATTTAGCATTGACATTGTTTGCAAGCAATGCTCCCTTTTACTTTTGGGGAGTAATTCATTCATTTATTTATGAAGCTACGTTTGAAAGTACTTACATCAAAATTACTTATGTGGCTTTACATAATTAAAGTTTGATGAATCAGAAAGCAAACTAATTATTTCAGTGAACCTTAGACACCAAATGCCACAGAACTTGGATAATAACAATAATGAGTTGAAAATTACTGCAATCACAGATAGTGCTCAAAATACACATGAAATTGGTGCTGTACAAATACCTCAGGTAAACGAATTTTTGACCAGTCTAATCTAGGCTCTTGAAATAACCTGTCCCACCTCCTTGTTATTAGGGGGAGTTTATCAATAAATTTGCTTTTCTAGTAACAAGGATTTCAAGTGAAAAGATAAGTGGATCTTCTAGTGTTAGGGTATGTCTACACTTGCAGAGTTTTCGCGCAGTAAGTCTCACCGGTGATAGGGAACCGGTGAAAGTAAAGCGCTGGTTTGTGTACTCACGCCATTCCTCAGGCGTCAGAGTGTTTACATTAGCAGCAGTTCCGTTGCCTATGAGAGCAACGCTCTAGGTCAGCTATCCCACAGTGCAGTTCTCTCCAGTTTGACAATGGGTCTTCTGGGAAAGGGTGTGGGGTGATTATGGGGCATCCTGGGTCCCTACACAGCCTCCTCTCCCCAAACACTGATCAGCTCTAGTAGCTCAGCATTGCTCCAAGCAGAGGATCGTTGCTCCGTGAGGCAGCCATTGTCACCTGGCCAGATAAGTGAGCACTTGTCAAGAAAACAGGAAGGGGAGTTTCAAAGTTCCCAGGGCTTTACAGGGGGAGGGGTGGATGTCTGTTTACTTGGCATCAGAGCAGCAGAGCTGCTGGCCAGAGTGGTCATCTAGGTGGGGTATCCTCCGGAGGCTAAAAGCTCTGTAAACAGGAAGAACGTGTCTTCACTTGCACATCACTGCAAAAGCAGCACCAGTAAAAGCTGTATGCCTCTCGTGGAGGTGATTTTCTTTTTGCGGGGAAACTTTGGAGTTTCACTGCAAAAAGTCATTGGCAAGTGTAGACACTCCCACGGTTTTTGCGCAAAAAAGGGACTTTTTCCACTTTAAGTGGCAAGTGTAGACATGCCCTTAGAGAGCATTCTGTTTCAGAGTTGGGATACATCACATTATTTACAACACACCTGCCTCACTGGCACACTCTGGAAGCCACATCATTTAACAGATGTATAATAGACAGACAATAAAAATATCACACCTTGATCCATCGGTCCTTCGGCCCTCGTATAGATTGTGCCGATGACAACACAACTTCCATTCTTCTCGTATCCTGGCCTTCCTTCTCCATGTGTGGCCATGTCTTTTCACAATAAAATCTTCCCATCTCTTTGGAGGTCGGCCAAGTGGTCATTTCAGTTCCCGTGGGTACCACTTGGCGACAGCTGCAGTCCATCGATTGTCAGTGAGCCTCTCTATATGCCCGGCCCATCCCATTTTACTATGCCTGCTGTCAACAACAATGTCCTGCATTCCACTCTGCTGTCTAATCAATTCATTGGTGACTCTGTCGGGGATTGAAATTCCCAGAATTCTTCTTTCCATCGCCCTCTCTGTGACAGACAGTTGCTGCTCCTCTGTATTTGTCAGCGCCCATGTTTCACTGCTGTACAACATTGCTGGCAGTACTGTTGAGTTGAAGAGGCTGGTGTGTGTTGCCTTGTTGATTTTTCCTTGGAGGACATCCTTGATAGAATTGAATGCACACCAACCTGCTTGACTTCTTTGCGAGAGTTCACCTTCCTGATCCTGGTGCATGTTAATTTCTTGGCCCAAATAGACATATTACTCAACTTCTTCTGTTTGTTCTCCCTTGATTTTTGTTTGGCTTTTGGCAAGGTATCAGACCGCATAAATTTTGTTTTGGAGCGGTTAATTTTCAGTCTGACTTGGCTGCTTTTTGCATTGAGTTCTCGCAGCATTTCCTGTAGTTTGATAGTATTTTCAGCAGTCTACACAATATCATCTGTGAATCTGAGATGGTTTAACTGCTCTCTGTTGATGATGATTCCACCCTTCCAATTCATCCACCTCATTACCATTTCGAGGCAGGCTGTGAAGAGTTTTGGTGAAAACTGTGTCTCCTTGTTTCACACCTTTCTAAACTGGAATGTGAAGGGGAGTATCAAAAAATGATATCTGTAGTGCAGTCAGAATTTGCTTCCTTTACTAGTTTGACCATGTCATAACTATAAAGGGAAGGGTAACAGCTCTCCTGTGTACAGTACTGTAAAATCCCTCCTGGCCAGAGACTCCAAAATCCTTTTACCTGTAAAGGGTTAAGAAGCTCGGGTAACCTGGCTGACACCTGACCCAAAGGACCAATAAGGGGACAAGATACTTTCAAATCTTGGGGAGGGGGGGGGAAGGCTTTGGTATGCTCTTTGTTTAAGGTGGTTGTTCGCTCTTGGGACTGAGAGGGACCAGCCATCAATCCAGATTCTCCCCATCTTTCTAAACAAGTCTCTCATATTTCAAACTTGTAAGTAAAAAGCCAGGCAAGGCGTCTTAGTTTTACTTTGTTTTCTCAACTTGTAAATGTACCTTTTACTAGAGTGTTTATCTTTGTTTGCTGTACTTTGAACCTAAGACAGAGGGGAGTCCTCTGAGCTCTTTAAGTTTGATTACCCTGTAAAGTTATTTTCCATACTGATTTTACAGAGATGATTTTTACCTTTTTCTTTAATTAAAAGCCTTCTTTTTAAGAACCTGATTGATTTCTCCTTGTTTTAAGATCCAAGGGGGGTTGGATCTGTATCCACCAGGAGTTGGTGAAAGGAAGGAGGGGGGAAGGGTGAATTTCTCCTTGTTTTAAGATCCAAGGAGTTTGGATCTGTATTCACCAGGGAATTGGTGAGAGGTTTCTAAAAGCTTCCCAGGGTAGGAAATGGTGGCAGCGGACCAGAACTAAGCTGGTAGTTAAGCTTAGAAGTCCTCATGCAGGCCCCCACACTTGTACCCTAAAGTTCAAAGTGGGGATACAGCCTTGACATGGTGGCAGAGCGGTGGGATTCGTTTTAAACCCAAAAGCCAGTAAGATTTTTTTTTTCCTTCTAGCTGCTTAGAAAGCAGAGCTGAAGGTAGATGCATATCTTATCTCTCCTTGCCTGAAGGCAGAGGTGTTAAGTTTTTTTTAACAAGGGGCTTTGTTAAGAGAAGGGTTCAATCAGTGAGCAAACTTTGACTGGTAAAGGCAATTTACAAGCTGAATTGTTTTTTTTTTTCTTTTTACATCCTCGTGAGTAGCTAGTTAGAAAGTCTCTGTTAACTCAGCAGCAGCCAGAGCTGAGAGCTTCCCAGTTTCAGTCAACTGCAGAGGGGGTGACCCAGCACAAGAAAACAGGAAAATGACTACCAAAGAAGTAGCTAAAAAAATAGAACTGGCCAGACTAGAAGCAGAAGAAAATGAAAGAAAACATCAGAGACTGCTTCAAATTAGAAAACTCGAGAAAGAAGCTGAAGAGGAGGCCCATAAAAGAGAAGAAAAAGCCAAAGAGGAGGTCCACAAGAGAGAGATTAAAGTATCAGAGGTGGAAGCCAAACTTGACCAGCTAAATGGGACTAAATCGGGTGGACCGGATGATCTTCATCCTAGAATATTGAAGGAGCTGGCGCGAGAAATTGCAAGCCCCTTGGCGATAATTTTTAATAAATCTGTAAACTCGGGGGAGGTACCGATGGACTGGAAAATAGCTAATGTGGTTCCTATTTTCAAGAAGGGGATAAAAAGTGACCCGGGTAACTACAGGCCTGTTAGTTTAACTTCTGTAGTATGCAAGGTCTTGGAAAAAATCTTGAAGGAAAAAGTAGTTAAGGACCTTGAGGTGAATGGCAATTGGGACAAATTACAACATGGGTTTACGAAAGGAAGATCGTGCCAAACCAACTTGATCTCCTTTTTTGAGAAAGTAACAGACCTTCTAGATAAAGGAAATGCGGTGGATCTAATTTACCTAGATTTTAGTAAAGCGTTTGATACTGTGCCGCACGAGGAATTACTGGTTAAATTAGAAAAGATGGGGATCGATATGAAAATCCAGAGGTGGATAAAGAACTGGTTAAAGGGGAGACTGCAGCGGGTAGTACTGAAAGGGGAACTGTCGGGTTGGAGGGAGGTCACCAGTGGGGTTCCTCAAGGTTCGGTTTTGGGTCCGATTTTATTTAATCTATTCGTTACTGACCTCGGAACCGAATGTAGGAGTGGGCTGATAAAGTTTGCGGATGACACAAAGTTGGGAGGTATTGCCAATTCGGAGAAGGATCGGGATATTTTGCAGGGAGACTTGGATGACCTTGTAAATTGGAGTAACAATAATAGGATGAGATTCAATAGTGGGAAGTGTAAGGTGATGCATTTAGGGATGACTAACAAGAATTTTAGTTATAAGTTAGGGACGCATAGGTTGGAAGTGACGGAGGAGGAGAAGGACCTCGGAGTCCTGGTTGATCGCAGGATGACTATGAGTCGGCAATGTGACGTGGCTGTGAAAAAAGCTAATGCGATCTTGGGATGCGTTAGGCGAGGTATTTCTAGTAGGGACAGGGAGGTGCTGCTTCCGTTATACAAGGCGCTGGTGAGACCTCATTTGGAGTACTGTGTGCAGTTCTGGTCTCCTATGTTTAAAAAGGATGAACTCAAACTGGAACGGGTACAGAGAAGGGCCACTAGGATGATCCGAGGAATGGAAAACCTTTCCTATGAAAGGAGACTCGAGGAGCTCGGTTTGTTTAGCCTAACCAAAAGAAGGCTGAGGGGGGATATGATTGCTCTCTTTAAATATATCAAAGGGATTAATACCAAGGAGGGAGAGGAATTATTTCAGCTTAGTAGTAATGTGGATACGAGAACGAATGGATATAAACTGGCCGTGGGGAAGTTTAGGCTTGAAATTAGACGAAGGTTTCTGACCGTCAGAGGGGTAAAATTTTGGAACAGCCTTCCGAGGGAAACGGTGGGGGCAAAGGACCTCTCTGGCTTCAAGATTAGGCTTGATAAGTTTATGGAGGGAATGGTTTGATGGGATAATGTGATTTTAGTCAAATAGGCATTAACGGGCCATCGCGGGTAAAATGAGAGTCCGGCTGTAGAATCTTGCCTGTATGCTCGGGGTTCTGCTGATCGCCATATTTGGGGTCGGGAAGGAATTTTCCTCCAGGGTAGATTGGCAGAGGCCCTGGAGGTTTTTCGCCTTCCTCCGCAGCATAGGGCAGGGGTCGCAGGCTGGAAGATTCTGTTGTGGGTGAGTCAGCTTTTGTGGCCTGCATCATGCGGGAGGTCAGACTAGATGACCATATTGGTCCCTTCTGACCTTAAAGTCTATGAGTCTATGAGTCTATGAGATGGAGCTGGAAAAAGCCAAAGAGGAGGCGAGAGAAAAAGAAAGGAAGCATGAACTGGAAGTAGCAAGTGCTAAGCAGGATGCATCAGACCATCCTAGCAACTCCTCTCCAGGTACCACTTCCCATCCCAGGAAATTCCCCACCTACAAGGCAGGCGATGATACTGAGGCCTTCTTAGAAAATTTTGAAAGGGCCTGCCTTGGATACAGCATCACTCCAACCCAGTACATGGTAGAGCTGAGGCCGCAGCTCAGTGGAACCTTAGCAGAGGTGGCGGCTGAAATGCCTAAGGAACACATGAACAGTTATGAACTTTTTAAAAACAAGGCCAGAATCAGAATGGGGCTAACACCTGAGCATGCCCGTCGGCGGTTCAGAGCCCTAAGGTGGAAACCCGATGTGTCATTTACCCGACATGCCTACCACATTGGGAAAAATTGGGATGCCTGGATATCAGGAGCAAATGTTAAATCTACGGAAGAGTTGCCCTTCCTAATGCAAATGGAGCAGTTTTTAGAGGGTGTTCCTGAGGAAATAGAAAGGTACATCCTAGATGGGAAGCCCAAAACTGTAACCGAGGCGGGGGAGATTGGAGCCAAATGGGTGGAGGTGACAGAAAAGAAAAAAGCTAGTAGCAGTTGGAGCGAATATCAGAAGGGGCAAGCCGAAAAAAACCTTATCACCGGGGACAACCCAAGGCCCCACCCACATCCCAAGGAAAACCCCAGACGCCTTCTCACCCCACCACACCAGTCTCCATCAACCAACATCGCCCCGGTGATACCTTAGCAGGGCGATGTTTTAAATGTAATGAACTGGGAC